>NC_056730.1:726258251-726515751 GCF_019279795.1 Protopterus annectens | reverse complement strand
ATATATATATATATATATATATATATAGAGAGAGAGAGAGAGAGAGGTTTACTGTGTTACTCTGAGAAGTCACTTAATCAGAGAGTGCTCTTGGATTCCGCCTGAAAAAAGGGGCACTTTTATCCAGCGAGCTTACCTGGATAACAAAATAACAAATGTTTAGAAAAAAAAAAAATGGCCTTGTGGTCCTCTGACTCAACATTGTCTTCTTACCTCCATTGGGTGGCCACATATTATGTTTGCTTTTCTGTTGTGACTGTTCATACCCTGTGCCATAACATCAGCAGAAATGGACATGTTACCAATGCCCACCTTCTTGCAACACTGTGCTGATGGCCAATGGTGCTGTGCACATCTTATGTCTTTCACCTTCCTATCTGCACATAGCCACACCACAGTTCTCAACCTCTGAGTATAAGAATTCAGGACATAGCCAAAAAAAAAGAAAAGAAATGGGGTACAAAGGCCCAAAATGAGGAAGAGATTTTAAATTTTACACTTATAAATTTAGAAAGTTGTTAGAATAACAGGGTTTGCACTGGCATGCATTTTCTGAAGGATATAGGATCTGAAGCTCAAATGTTTTTTATTATTTAGTGACTTACATTTTTCATAGATTTTCAGAAAAACACAAACATTGAGGAAGAGATCAAAAATATGAGATACAAATCTGGATATTCTGGAAAATTCTGGACTGTTGAGAGGTATGGCTATGAACTATGTACAAGAGGGATTGTTTCCCTGTAGCATGTCTTGTTGTCCACGCATAGCCCACAGTGTACTCTCCCCAACCAGGATGCTCATGTGCTATGTTGTCTGCCAGGATGAACCCTTCAGCTGGATTGTAAATTATCTTACCCTGGTGCTATGTCCTCTGTCAGGGTGAGCCCTCCCATGCCTGCCCTTGTGCTCTGTTCTCTGTTAGGGTGATCATGCCAGATGAATTATAACCTGCTCTGCCCATATGCTATGTTCTGTATCAGGGTTAGCTTCCCTGAACAATAATCTGTCATGCCCTTGTGCTATATTGCCTTATCCAAGTTTACTGTTTATTGTCTATTCCTATTGCTTCCAAACACTATGTATGCTCAGTGCAGTATTGTGGTACATTACCAGGTTTCTTTTCTTTCACTATGATTATTTTGCAACAAAACCTTTTACTGATGAATTCCTTTTTTTGACTTGCTTATCTTAATGTAGTCTCCAACAATATGGCAACAATGCCTTATGCTGTACTATATTGGACCTAGTATCACTCTGATTATGATATTGAGGTAAAAGCACAATCACCTCTGAATCACTAGTATAGCATATTGCACTGTCACTCCCAGTCAGTGCTGCCATGCACATCCTCCCCATTCGGGTGTTAGAAAAACATGTACACACTATACTCGAGCACAGACAATTCAAAGCCCATAGTGCCACCAGTCTGTTGTAGTGATACTTTCCATAGTGCACAGTGACTGCCTGATGATTCACATCATGAGGTGTCCTCAACATGTGGCTGTGCATATGGTGGCTACCATTTTGGTCTTTGTTCCTAGTAAGGAATGGGCACTGGGGTACAATCAGTGATTGCAAAGTCATCCCCAGTGAAACAGTCAGCCCACAGCATAAACCAGTGGTTGCCAGAATTAGCTGCAAGCAATGGTTAGAAAATGCTCTGAGGTCAACAGGGACTAGGCTAAGACCTGGAAGTTGACTGGAGAAAAGTTACAATAGTTCAAGGAATTACTCAAGTCTTTAGCTTCTCAAGAAGAAGAGGAAATAGGTGGAGTTAAAGAAGAATGGTAGCACTTAAAAACAGCAAGTGTGGAAATAAGGTACATAAGGAAAACTGGTGGTGGAATGCAAAAGTTCAGGAAGTCATTAAAAAAAGGAGTGAAGGCAAAAATGGGAGAAAGAAAAGATGGACCAGGCTGGAAAGGAATTCTGATTGGCTAACAAAGAAGTTAAGACAGGAGTTGCAATAGCAAAGAACAAGGCATCAGAGGCACTCTACCAGTGTCTGAAAAGTGACTCAGTAGATGGCACAAAGAAACTCTATCAGATTGCAAGGCAAAGACAGAAAGATAAAAAAGGTAGTCAGACACCCTTCATGAGAGATGCCAGCAACAACCTGATCACCAGTCCACAGGATATAAAAGGGAGATGGAAGGAATGCTTTCAGCAGCTTCTGAATGAAGAAAACCTCACAGAAGTCATACTGTCCCAAACACAGCCTTCAATGAAATAAGAGGAGGAGCCCACCATAGAAGAAGTAAGAATAACACCAAAGAACATGAAGTCAGGGAAAGCAACAGACTCAGATGAGGTCACAACAGACATGATAAAGATGTTGGGTGAAATAGGGGATGAAATAGCTCCTGTGGGTACTCATAGAAGTATGGAGAGACAGGCATGTTCCAGATGACAGGAAAATAACCAAACTGGTGTCAGTGTTCAAGAAAAAAGGCAACATTCACAACTGTGGGCAGTAGAGAGGTATCAACCACTGCATGAAAGTTCTGGAGAGGGCGATTGATAAATATGCAGAGTAGTAGAAAGTTAGATGGGAGATGAGCAGTTCAGATTCAGATCAGGATGCAGTACAACTGACTTGATGTTTGCAGTGAGACAGTTAAGAAGAAACCAGAGATGAAGAAAGAGTCTTACTGGGCTTTCCTAGGCTTGAAGAAAGCAAAGGTCCCAAGAAAGCTGATTTTGGCAGTCTTGCTGTGGTTTGATGTCCCAGAAACATTGGTAGAATTAGTGCAGGCTATGCACAAGGACCCAATGACTCAAGTATGAATAGTGTTCATTCTCACAGAAGGGCTCACAATGGGGATGGTGGTGCATCAGGGCTCAGCTCTGAGCCCACTACTATTCATACTGGTGATAAACTACATTAGCAAACAGATCAGAGGGGACAAATCATCAAAGCTGCTGTATGCAGATGGTGTGGCATTACAGGCAGACTCTTGAGCAGGAACTTCAGCAAAGGAATGCAAAGCTGAAGGCACATGGGAAGAAACTGAGTACAGATAAGACAATTGTAATGGCAGAAAATGAGGGGAAAACCTGAAAAGGCTGAGAACTGAGATAGAAGGGAAACTAGTGGAACAAGATAACAGCTTCAAGTATCTGGGAGGGGTGGTTGAGGAGAAGGGAAGTCTGAATGAGGAGGTCAAAGATAGAATCAGAGGGCTGCAGCCAAATGGCATAGAGTGTCAGGGGTAATGTATAACAGAAGAATGGCAAAGAAGCTGAAAAGTAAGGTGTACAAAACAGTGGTGTGACCAGTACTAATGCATTGTACAGAAACCTGGGAAGTAAAGGCAGAGGAGCGGAGGATGCTAGAGGTGATAGAGATTAGATGCCTGAGACTGGTGATAGGATGCACAGTGTGGGACATATGAAGAAATAAGGATGTAAGAGCAAAAGCCAAAGTAGCTCCAGTTGCAGAAAAGGTCAAAGCAAACAGATTACTGTGGTTCAGGCACATGAGCAGAAAATCAGAAGACAATCTGATGAAGAAGACTTGGGACAGACAGGAAGAAGACAAAAGGAAACGAGGACATCTAGCGAGGTGGATGGATTGTGTGAGAGAAGACCTGCAACAGTGAAGCATGAATGTCAAAGAAGGTAGGAGAGTGGCACTGAATAGAGAGAGATGGTGGCAGTTGACAGGACACCCTGATCCCATGTAGAAAATGGGAAAAAGGGGGTGGATGATGATGATGATGATATTGCTACTTGTTTTGCCCTATTGCATGGCCATAGGCTCTACAGGAGTTGGGTTCAGCAGACTCCTTTCTGGTACAGAAACTATCAGGAGTCCCTGCTGGGTCATTATGATGGCCCCTTATATAAACTAGATTCCTGGCACCAGCTTTCCAGGGTGGTTAGTGATGCCCCTGGTATAAACCACTGTAGCAAGCAGTGCAGGCTTCAGTATAATGAGCTGCAACAGTGCCACCTCAATCTGCTGTGCCAGTGGAAGGCAGAAGATTGGGAGAGTGAGCCAGTATTTTAGAAAAAGCATTATATATAGGCTTTTGCAGTATATTTTCTGACTATTGTCTGTTTCTTTCTTGCCTTCTGTTGGCAGGGGCACATTGTACTGAATTGTCTGTGTTTTCCATCATAGCAGCTACACAGAATGTCTTGCACTGTCTAAGGAGCTCTGACAGTGTGTCCGGGTGACAGGGCATGAATAGTATTCCATTTTGTTTTTATACAATTCAAATCTAATTTGTAATGCAAGTACATTAATGTATTTTTCTCTTTCTGTTTTGTCTCCTCCTTTTTACAGGTGCAGCTGTGGTACTGCATGTGGAATAGTGAAACCAACCAGCCCCCCCCCCATCATTGGTCCATTAGAGAAGGGCCTCATCATGACTCAGAGGTGACTGGTGTCTAGGTTGGTTTCCCTCTGGTCTGGCCAGATGGTCCTGTGTACCCTGCCCTATCCCCATCATGATGTTCCCCTTCCTTATGTGTCACTTTCTAAACCCTGTTTGTAGTCCAATCCTCTCCATCACTAGTTGTCCTTTCTCTAGCTGTCGGTTAATTCCATACTACTTCTGTCTTTGCTATTTCCAGCACTGGTACAGTGTCAAAGCTGTAGGTAATCCTGTGACTTTCAGTTTAGGCAAAAATATTTTGCCCATTGTTTCCAGAACCATGCCATGTGGTACCAAAAATCTTAAAGCAAACAATGAAAAAAATAAAAACCACCATGATGGATGTTTTTGGCTAAGCACCTTAATATGGTGGACCTTAATTCATAAAATGGATGCTTAGTGAAAGTAACTTGCAGCTCAGCATAAAGTATTAAAACCTATCATCTTGACGGGGCTATATGTGCAATTCAGAAACCCACCTGGCCAGTGCTAAGCTAAAGTGTAGTCAATCCTGCGAGTTTGTGTTGCACAACTGTGTCCACACAGTTCAGTGCAGTCAAACATTATGATGCTGTAAGTGCTTTGTTCAGCTGCACTGAATAAGGACACATTTCTTCACAAATAAATTTATAATGAAAGAACTCTGACTAGCCATCAGCTGAGCATTTCAGCCAACACTACCCTCAGCCTAATAACAGCTCTGTGTCATGTTGGTGGCAAAGGCCTGCTGATTGAAGAACAACTTTACTAAGCCACTGTGCAATGTAGTAAACAGCACTGAACTCAGTTTCTTAATGATTAAGTAATGCTTATAGATGGCCCTGTTTGCAGAGTTCTTCTATCAAGGTTCTGAAATAAAATTAGCCTGTGTTCTGGTAATTTTTAAAGGATTTCCACTCTGATTCCAGTGAGTCACTTGTGAGACAATGTAAATGTTGCCCATTTTATTAAAGACTATAGTGGTAAGTGCTCATAAAATATATTAAAATAATTTTGATATTTCAAAGATCCAGCTTTTAGAATCTTCATGAATATAGTAGCTATCACCATCTGTTTGATATGTACTTTTCTGGCTTGAAAGCTGATATCAGTGGGATTTTGGCTCACCTAGTTTGCTGATGATTGCAAACTGGGGGCATTTATCAAATCCCATTCTGATACTCAAATTGCAACAAGAGTTAGACCAAAGAAATAACTGGTGTGTTAATCATGAGCTTATATCCAATGCAAAGAAATGCAGCATAATTTTCTTTAATAAGGCTTACATTATTTCCACTTACCATAAGGGTAAAATTTCACTTAAATATGACACAGTAATTAGGAACTTGGGTACACTTGTTGATAAACTCCCCTTTGTCTACAATATCTCTACAGTGGGTTGAAAATCATTCTATCTTGTGCAACATATATTTTGTGGTACCTTTTCAAGGTCCAAAGAAGTTATAGTCCCTCATTATTTATCTCTTATTTTTTAACACCTTTATTGAATTATCACTTAAATAACTGCGGTGGTGGTGCTGCGGTAGCGTTGTCGCCTCACAGTTAGACGTTGCATGTTTGATTCTCAGAGCGTCTTCTTTGTGTCGACATGCGTGAATGGGCATTCCTTCATTGAAGGTTGTGCATTAGACCCGGCAAGCCAGCACGTAAAAATCTACTGCCAATCATTAGCGGACCGGAGTTCCGCTGTGGCGACCCCTTAACCGGGAAAAGCCGAAAGACAGACAGACAGATTGAATTATCACTTAAGAGATAGACAAACATACATTTAAATATAACAAAACAAACCATCAACATGTTCCTAGTTACAAACATTATACATTACATATGTTTTTGTATAACTATTATTAATCCAACATTACATAAATTGCTCAATTCCTGCTTTCCATTAAATTTCAATCCTTCTCCTCCAAAACATTATTCTGCATGTATTGTTTCCACAAATTCAATTAAATTTTCTATGCCATTTGCTCCTTCCTTTTTTTCTAAAGATCCCACTTCCAGTTCTTTTATCTCTGTTACAATATTCAATACTTAAAATTACAATTGTTTTAGACTTTGATTTCCATTTTCTAGTAATTGCTTTTTTGCCAGCCACCAGAATCAAACTTAACAAGGCCTTACTATGTCTAGGCAATTCAGATCTTATATCTCATCTCAAAAAATCACTTCCTTACTTACACCTATTTGCTCACCCAATATTTCTGACAGAGTACTCTGTAGGTTATTTTTGAAGTCTACCAACTCATTGCACTTCCAAAACATCTGCTCCAAGTTACCGCTTAGTTCCACATCACATGTCCAACATTTGCCATCTACCTGAAGTAAAATTCTTTGGAGTCTGCCTCAGCTATAAAATATATATGCAAACACATTCAAGCAATAAATCCTAAATCTTCTAGACTTTGTGCTGTATACTTGGGAGTCATGCATATGTTCTCCCATTGTTTCCTTGTGAATTGCTTATCCGGTTTCTCTTCCCAGTGTTTTCTAACCTCCTCTGATTGATTCCTAAAGTTATCATGCAATATTTTAGATGTCCTACTAATTATCCTTTTTTTAACAGCAGCTTATGTTATGATTCAGCTAAGAACACTACCAAGGCATGTCTTTTACTTAGGATTCAAATATCACTTTCTCTTTGCCTATACCCTGATATCAATCCCTGATAGGGAAGGCACTCTCTAGTCTGCAGTCCAAATGTCTTCTTGGCCTTTTCCCATTCTAATAACTTTCCCTCTCTAGTTATTTGCTCCCGATACATTGTTTCCTTTGCCAGTTTTCTCCAATAAATTCCAGGGTGTCCTGTCAACTGTCACCATTTCTTGACTGCTCTCTATACCCCTAATTGCAATCATCTTTATCCACAAAAATCTCCTTTCTCCATTCTTGTGCTGGCTTCATTCTTAGAACACTTTCTGCTACTTTATGAATATAATATTTTCTCCCTTTTTTAAATTTCTCCAAGTCTTTTGGGTTTCTAATACCATGACAGGAATGGACCCCATTCCTAAGTCAAATTATGATTAAAGTTCATGAAATTAGTTTTGTTTCAGTCTTTGATGTTAGCCAAAGGTGCTCTTTGCAGCACCTGCATTGTGCCCAGTAATGACTCCTTCTGCAGTTCGTATGGAGCTACATGTATCGGTAACATATCTCAGTATGAGTTCAAATTCTTTTTTGTAAGACTGCGTTGCTCCTACTACTACTACTGAAACTGTCTGGGTATCCTTCTTCCACTTTGACCTCGTTTCTGCCTGCAAATACTGTTATTTTATGACTTTGTGTCTTTCTGTATATAAGACACTATAGTCACTAGGTGAGGCAATTTCTTTTGTCTTCTTTTCATAGACTACTATATCTGTTTTTCTCACATCTATTTTTCGAACTGTTGGCAACAGATGATCCCATGTGATATAAACTTCATAATTTTCTATGATGCTTTGTGGCTTGTGTTTCCAGTGTTTTTCAGCTACTTCAATATTATATTGTTTGCACAATCCCCAATGAGGCAGTCTTGCCACTTTATTATGCTTTTCAGTGTGCATTCCTTCTGCCATTAGCATATCACAACCTCAATTTCTATTTCTTTAACTTCTCCATTATTAATCCTCTTTTCTACTTTTCCTCTTTGTTTTCTTATTTTTTGTATTGTAAAATTTTCCATGTCTGGATGCCTTTGCCTGTATTTCTCTTTAAATATCTTAGGTGCTGCTCTTTTTGTTGATAAGTTTTGCTTTCTTATTTGCATAAACATTGCACCATATCAAATCTCTTTTTCTTTCCCATGTCCATATTTCTTCTTCAGATGTCTCCTGCTCCTTCTGTTTCTCCTTAGTTTGTGTACTTGTTGTTCCATCATGCTATGATGTAACCTGTGTTAGACTTTCTGCACTAAATCCTTCACTTCTCAAGTATTCCATAACTTCATCTTCTATTTTTTCAACTTCTGCTTTACTAATCTTCTGTTCTACATTCTCTGTTTGTAATCTTATTTTTTTATTATGAAATTTTCCATACCTGGATGCATTTGCCTATATTTCTCTTCAAATATCTTTTAAGACTGCACTTTTTTTGTTGATTAATTTTGCATAAATATTGCACCATATCAGATCTTTTTTTCTTTTCCACATCCATATTTTTTTATACCTTGCAAAAGTCTCTAGATTTTGTTCTTTATATTTTCGCACTTTCTCAGTCACTTCTTTTTCCAAACCGCCGAAGGTTTCTTGGTCTATATAATGTTTTTCATAAATCTGTTGTATTAATGAACACATTTTTTTTTTTATTTGAAGCTTCTGATAGTTTTTCTTGTGGAAGTATTTTTCTTTCCTCTAATTGCTCTCTTAATTGTTTTAATATCTTCTGTCTAGAAATTCTGAGCTTCTTGCATAATAGTAATAATACATAATTTCTTTCTTATCCTCAATAGTCCACTCTATCATTATCATGGGATCTTTTTAGGCCTACCAGTTTTTGTGATTTTTGTGGACTGCTACTTCCTTCTACAACAGGGAGTCTTTGTCCCTCTGGGCCTGGCCTAGCCTCATTGTAGGACTGTTTCCATGTCTTGAGGATTCTACACTGTCATTTTTTTAAGTCCTGGCACCAGTTTGCCTACCAGGATTGGACACTTTTTTATCCTGGGTCTTGTGTACCCAGCTATTTTTTTTATTTTTTTTAACCTACTTCTGTCCACGATATATGCTATATAAAATATGGGCTATATATCAGGGTCATTTTGGTGAGATTTTGTGAAAGACAGGGGCACCTCACGAAGGTACTCATCAAGACTTGAGGATGAATTCATTTCCATCAGTACTGCTATCCTTTGCTTGCTGACTTATCATCTCTCCATCTGGACCCCTGTATCAGTGTCATCTTGGTGAGATTTTGTGAAAAACAGGGTCCTTGGCCAGTTTTCTTCAATAAATTCCAGCTCCCTCTTGCCTCTTTTCTGTACCCTAATTGCAGTCATCTCTATCTGCAAAACTCTCCTTTCTCCATTCTCATGTTGGCTTTGTTCTTAGAATGCTTTCTGTTACTTTATGAATATAATATTCTGTATGGCTGCTGTTATTCTCCTTAAGGATCCTATTCTTTCCTTATTTCTTGAATTTCCAGTTTCTTCATTGTCCCTTTTCACTTTGAATTATAGCTTTCTGCTTGTGTTATCTATATTAATCTTAACTGTGTAACTCTAAAATATCCCTTCAAATTGGGTAATCCTAAACCACCTTGTTCTATTGGAAGAATCATCTTATCCCACTTGACCCTTGCCATCTTCCCCTCACAGATAAATTCCTTCAACTATTTATTAATTATTTTCCACAATTTCTCCCCTGGTTCAGAAAAAGTATGCCTGATCTGTATATAAAACTAAAGGGACTAAAACATTTTCACTGCTTATATCTTACTATCCATATCCTTAAACAACAGCTTCCAGTTTTTCTATTATCTTTTGTTTAGTCTCTTCCCACATATACTTAACTGCCATAACAGAATCCTTTTTAATTCATACTCTTAAATACTTCATTTTATCATGTCCCCATAAATATGGATATTGCTGAACCAATTCAGGTGTGGGTATATAGTTTACAACTATAACCTTTGTTTTATCTTCATTAATTTTATATCCTGAAAAGACTGAAATCATCTCAAGATGTTTCACAGCATGGAGATATCCTTTTCTGGTTCTATCAAGTACAAAATAATATGTTCTGCAAATAAAGCCAACTTTTCTTGATTACCATACCAATTATATCCTTGAATTTCTGAGTCCGTTATTTTCTTTGCCAATGGCTCTAAATAAAGCCAACAACAAAGGGGAAAGAAGACATTGTGCCTGGTTCCTCTGTTCAGACAGAACTTATCAGGAATTAACCTTCTCACTTTAATTTTTGACTCTGATCCCTCATATATTCTCCTAATTACTCTTATTTTATTTTTATTAGGGAATACAGATGCTTCCATTGCCCTACTCATAAAATCCCAGCTTTATCTGTCAAATGCTTTCTCTGCATCAAGACCCAACAACAACAACAGCAGTATTTTTTTTACATTCTGCTTCCCTCTGGATCATTATTGTTCAATTAATGTTGTCAAATGCTTGCCTCCCTTCCACAAATTCACATTGATCCATATCTATCAATTTTGGCAACACCTTTGCCATTCTTTTAGCTAGTATAAACATAAATACTTTACAATCATGGTTTAAATTGAAATGAGTCTATATGAAGCTGGGTCTGATGGGTTTTTACCATCTTTGGGTATTACAGCTACCATAGCTTTCATCCAGGATGTTGGTACTTCCCATCCTTTTAAAATACTGTGAAACAAAACCTGACGGATCTTTATCACCTTCTTCCCTCCTAGCTTTCCAACTTCCACAAGAATATCATCTATTCCTGGAGACTTTCCTGCAGATTGATTGTATGTCACCATTTTTATCTCATCTCCTCCTATCATAATTATGATTTGTTGAGCCTCATCTACCTCTAACCTTGGCATACTTGAGTCTCACATGAATATTCCCATTTGTGTTCTTTCTTGATCTCTACATTTCTCTGCTTTATACAAATTTTCATAAAATTTCCAACATATCTCTAACACCTCTACAGGATTTCTTGGTTATTTTTCTTGTTATAGGCTCCCTAAGTTTGACAGCAACCCTTTCTACTTTCTGTTGTCTAAGTCATTGTGCTAAAAGTTTTTGTGCTCTGGAGCTGTTATCAAAAACAGTTCTTTAACAGACATCTTTCTAAACTAATGCATATTATCCTGATACTCCCTATTTTCTCTTTAGCACTCTGCAGTTGCACCTGTTCTTGTTCTGCGAAATGTCACTTATTCTGCTATACTTTAACCTTTGTCAGCCTTTCTAAGTAATTCCTGCTACTTCTTATCCATCTTTCTTTTTATTTTATTTTACCCTAGTTTTAAACTCTGCTTTCATTTTATCTCACTCACTAACTATAACTTATGAAAAAATGCCTATCTTTTCCTAATAACTCTCAAATAATTTCTACTACCCATTCCTTAAATTCCTCTCTTTTTAACAGGTAGCTGGAGAAGTGCCAGTGTCTCATTTTTATTTCATTAGCCTGGATTTGTAACTTAGATGTTGTTAGTGCATGATCTGAAATAGTTACTGAATGTGTGTAGAAGATTTCAATTAAATGCATACATTCCTATGAAACATAATTTCTGTCTACTCTAGTCCAGTAATTGTACCCTGAGGAATAATATGTAAATTCTCTCCAGGTTCTGACTGTAGAATTCACATATTCCATACAAAATATTTTCACATATTTCTTTAGAAGTCTGACCTCTTTTGTTATATTTCCACTTCTAGGTCCCACAGATAAATCCTCACTGTTGCAAATAAAAAAAAAACAGTTGTTTAATAGCAATCTTTTTGTTCAATGAGAGTATTCTTATTCTGCAATACTTTAAACTTTGTCAGCCCCTCTAAATAATTCCTTTTACTTCTTTCCCATATCTCTTTTTCTTTTATTTCTACCCTATTTTAAACACAACTTTTATTTTATCTCACCCACTAGCTATAACATTTGAAGAAATTTCTATCTTTCTTAATAACTCTCAAATATAACCTCACTGTGTATTAACTTCAACTAGTCAAATATGTGTCTGCCTGTTTTGGAAATTGGCATTAACACTCCCCCTCCAAAACAATGGTCCTTGCAGTCTAAGGACAACTTATTAAGTTGGCCACTGTCTTTCTCTTGACCAATAAATTACACTGTATATGCGAGTTACTAAGTCTCCCTAGCTGCCATATTTCTGCATTCAGGGAATGAAAGAAAACCTTTTCTACTTTGTATCTCTATAATTGCTTTGTACTGGCTATAAACCAATTACTGTCTGTTATTATTTGATCTGTGTACCTCAAGAATCGATCCTTGGTCCACTCCTCTTTAACATTCTCACCAACACACTCCACACATTTCACACAACAGGCCTCCCTAATACAGTTTGCAGATGTCTCTACACTAGTGTGCAGAACTGACAACATAGCACACCTCCATACAATTACACAGGAAGCTTTAACAGCCATTGCAACAGGTCTTTGTAACTCACAACACATGCTCAACCCTAAAAAAATCAAACTACTACTTTTTCCCTCAAATCCTATTCTCATGAAAAACAAAAATTTAAAGTCCTCTCTCTTGATAGCACAACCATTGAAATGACTTCTCATAGCAAACTATTAGGGCTGATAGAGGACAATAAACTCATCAAAATTAGGGATGCTTTATAGAGCCAAAAACATTCTAACCAACACAACTAAACCTACACTTACCACTACTTATCTCCTCCTCCTCACATTTCTTTATAGCACTCTTATCCTTACTACCCTTTAGGCATCACAAAAATCAAAACTTGAACAGTGCTGTAACAAAGTTGCTAAATTTTAAGCAAATGCCCCTTTCAGAACCCACCACTGTATGGCACTAAAGGCCTAAATTGGTTAGAACTGCCCAATAAAATTATGCAGAATCTATCTGATTGTCCAGCACTAAATAACATTCTACACAACTATGTTTCCAATCTGTCCTTATTATCCAGTGACCCAAAACTCCTGTCTTTCTGCAAATATATCAGATCTGCTGGGCATTGTCTATACTCATACCATATTGTTAAGGCCTGGAACCCCTTACCTGTATCCATCAAGTCTATAGCCTCCTTTCCATTCCTCAAAACCCTTCTGAAAGACTTCCTAAAGCCAAAAGCTGGTTCTATTCTTGCTCACCACTAGGATAAATTATATCCTTAAATATGAACAAATACTGGTTCATACTTTACACCTCATTACTCTCCATTTTTCACTCTTCATTTTTCACTCACTTCTTTACTTCTATCAAATTCTCTCTCCTGGCTTTCTCTCTAAATATAAGGTGCAAACTCAAGTCGAAAACTGTCGAAACTCAGTTTAATAAAATAAAAAAGACAAGTAAAGACAACCAAAGACAAGCAAAGCTTTCGGGCTTAGCCCTTCTTCAGTGCAACATGCAGAATAGCAATTCTAATAGCAATTAAATAATACAATTAAGTCACATGACCACAACCAAATCACATGATATTCACACAATCATAAAACTCATAAAACCCTTTTTCTAAAAAGTGTAGAAAAATAAAATAACATACATTAATTTATATTGCATTTATTTTTCTACCAGTACTGGTTTCAAACTTATAGCAGTATTAATTCCTGGAAATGTATCTGTGGCTAGCCTAATTATCCACTCATATTATTTTGTTTCAACTAAATTATTAATGTTACCCCCTTTTATATCCTTGTTAATCACATCAATTACTCTGTATTTAAAATCATGAGCTATACCAAAGCATAAAGAATGCTTAGCCATAAGACTGAATTATACAACATCGTTCAGATATACGTAGACATGTTTCCACGAATGCACTAAGCATTAATTAAGCAGAATTAATGCTGCTGTAAGCTTGAACCATTATTGGAAAGAAAACAAATGCAATATAAATGAATGTATTTTAATGTTTTTTCTACACTTTTTAGAAAAAGAGTTTTATGACTGTGTGAATATCATGTGATTTGGTTGTGGTCATGTGACTTAATTGTATTATTTAAATGCTATTACAATTGCTATTCTGTATGTTGCACTGAAAAAGGGCTAAGCCTGAAAGCTTTGCTTGCCTTTGCTTGTCTTTTTTATTTTATTAAATTGAGTTTTAATATTCTTCAATTTGAGTTGTACTTTTTATTTGGCTTTCGTTTGTCTCAAGTCTGAGTTTACCACTATTTTATTCTTTTTATTTGAATTTCTCTTTAAATATAACAAAAGCATCCTTTTCTCTCAATTCATATTGAAATTTGTGTTTGCATTATACTAACTTATCTTTAATTTCACTATAAACTGGCTAAAAGTTCTCTAAATATTAAATCATTGCCATATAGCGTATATCTATTTTTAAGCAATGTTTTCATTTTATGTCTAATTTGGTATAATTAAATTATTTAAACTGTAATTGTTTTCTGTATTATTTTTAAAGATTTTAAAATTATTGTTCTTAAACTGTTTTGTAATACTTTAGAACTTTTCTCTCTGGGCCTCCACTGAAAATGTGTTTCTACCCAGTCAGACTTTTCCTATAATCAAATGTCAATAAATAATGTTTGTCTTTTCGGCTTTTTCCCGGTTAGGGGTCGTCACAGCGGAACTCCGGTCCGCTAATGATTGGCAGTAGATTTTTTTTTTAATGGTGCTGAGTTGCCAGCCCGACGTCCAACCTTCAGTGAAGGCACGCCCATTCACACATGTCTTTCGGAGGCCACTCGACCGTGGGGAGAACATGCAAACTCCACACAGAAGGCACTCCAGCCATGAATCGAACAGGAGAACCTCTTGCTGTGAGGCAACAATGCTACCGCTGTACCCGCGGCTGTCAAATGTCAATAAATAATAATAAATAAATAATTTCTACTACTCATTCTTTAAATTTCTCTTTTTTAACAGGTAGTTGAGGAATTACCGCTGTCTCATTTTTACTTCATTACCCTACATTTTTATCTTAATTGTTATGGTCACAAAATCTGAAATAGTTACTGGATATGTGTTGAGGATTTCAGGTAAATTCACATGCTCCTGTGAAATATAATTTCTGTCTAGTCTGGACCCATTATTGTACCTTGGGGAATAATATGTAAGTTCTCAATGAATTCCTACTACTCAAGTCACATCTTCCATCCCAAGTATTTTCATAGATTTCTTAAGAAATCTATCTTCTTTTATTATATTTTACTTTCTAGGCCCCAAGGTACATTCTCACCTTTGCAAATCAAATTCTAGTCCCCACCTTTAAGTGATATTCCCTGCTGCAAGCTGATTATTTCTCCCAAAAAATTCTTAAGCTGCATAATAACAGTTATAGATGGAATATAAAAACATGCCAGCATAATCCTTCTCCTTTGCTAGTAATCCCTTTCTACCATAAATCTACCATTATATTTTTTTCTTCTTTCATCACTATTGAAGCTCCTCTAGCAATTAATATAAGTACTCCCCTTTTTGTCCTTGACATTCTGCTGAATATCACTCCTGAAATTCTTTAGTTATCAAATTCAGATACTTATTTCTTTCCAAATATGTCTCCTGTACCATTGCTGTTTACACTCTACATTTCTTAAAGGAAAACTCCACCTTAGAACTCAAAAACATGTTTTTCATTGTATCTTTGTTTTATGAGCTATTTTAATACACCAGATTCACCCCAAGTGCTTCTTTTACAATGTTAATGTGGGTCCCTTAAAATGGTGGATGATAGAGCCTGCCTTGGTAAAGTGATATGGTTTTCTTGCTTTCATTTCTTCTTCCCAGAATACATTTCAAATCCCCTTTATATGAGTCATGTTTGACATAAGGAAGTGGTGTTGTTTTATCATGCCATTAGGATAGAATGGCAGGGCTATGTAGTACTGTCATCTAAACACCTTCTGTAACAGAGCTACTTCTATGTTTCCCTGTCTGGGCCTCATTATGTGTCTGTCAGAGCTTGTTCTATGCTATAAATAGCTGTTAGCTACTTCTAGCAAAGGAAAGTAGGTAAACAGCAGGCTTTTGTAAAGGGATACTTTTGTAGTTCTAAAATAATTGATAGACCTTCCCAACACTCTCATGCTGAGGTGTGAAGTAGTAGGACTCCTAACTAAGTCTGTCTGCTACTTCCCAATGCCTTCAGTTGGAAGTTTTTTTTCTCTCTCATGAATGATACAGAACTAAAATGTGCTTTACTAGTTACTTAATTATTTCTGTCATGTTCACCCCCCCCCTTTTTTTTCTATTTCTTATGCATTTATACTTTAGTAACCAGGAAAGTAAGCTGGTCTGAGGAGCCTTTTCAGCCATGACTCGGGCTACACTGGCAAAGATAATAACAAGTAGGAAATGCACTTAGCAATACAAAAAATACTAATATATAGATGTTGACAAAGATTGCATGTGCAACACATAGCCATTGTGTAACAGTGAATAAGTAAAACATTAAGCAACATTTACTAGAATATATATATTAATAATGCTTAACTTTACTATGGTAAGTTTATTATAAATAAATTGTATGGACCCATATTATATCTATATCTATATCTATATTTATATCTATATCTATATAAAATATGTGTATGTGTGTGTGTGTGTGTGTGTGTGTGTGTGTGTGTATATATATATATATATATATATATATATATATATATATATATATAGTACATGTGTACAAAAACATATGAGTATCTGTGTATGTGTGTGTGTGTGTGTGTGTGTGTGTGTGTGTGTGTGTGTGTGTGTGAGGAAGCAATCTCTCCTTAGCCTGAACAAACAAATAAGAGCACTAGTGAAATCCTCCGAAGCAAACTTCGAGCCCAAATTGGCCACATCTACTAGACACAGTCATAAGGTGTTCTGCACATAGGTCCGCAATCTCAAAGGAAGCACCCAAATCTATTCAGAACTGGTGGTCAAGGACACCACATATACAAATGCTGTAGATATAGCAAACTTGCTTGCTGACAGATTCAGTGAAAAGTTTACCCCTCTGTACCCCCATCAGTAAATCATTACATCCCTAGTACCTACCCCATTTCCTTTATATCTAGGGAACAGGTCATCACTGCTCTCTCAAAGACAAAAATAGAGCCTCCGTAGGACTTGATAACATCTCAGACTGCATCCTACATGATCTCAGGCAGGAACTTGTAACACCATTAGATGCCCTATTCAACCAAAGCCTGAGTACCGGCTTTATCCCAGCTGAGCGGAGGACAGCCACTGTCATCCCTTTGCACAAAGGTGGAGCATCCACCAATCTGGAAAATTATAGGCCCATCAGCCTAATTAGCCTGATATGCAAGGCCATGGAATGGATTATCATGGATTTCATTAAAAAGGACATTGACAACCTCCAAACACTCAATCCTATACAGTTTGGCTTCATCAAGGGGAGGTCATGTCTGTTAAATTTGGTAGACTTCTTTGAGACAGTCACCAAAGCCATGGATGAGGAAAAGACAGTGCACACCACCTACACTGACCTAGCCAAAGCCTTCAACACTATTCCCCACTCAGGCATAATAGAAAAGCTCTCTCAACTAGGCATCAATCCATATGTTACCAGATAGGTAGCTAACTGGTTCACTGATAGAACCCACCTAGTCAAAATAGGGGTATCCACCTCAAGCAGTAGACCCATAATGAGCGGCATACCCCAGGGCTCTTGGGGCCTTTATTATTTGGAATATGCTTTTCTGAGGTGCAGGCCAAAACCAGTGGGCTATGGCTGACCAAGTTTGCAGATGACTGCAAGCTGGGCACTGTCATCAATTCTCCTAGTGATGTGGATATCCTCCAAGACGGTCTCGCCCAAACAAAGGACTGGTGTCAGAAACTTGGCCTCAAGCTGAATATCAAAAAATGCATCATCATCCCCTTTGGGGAAAGTGACGTCCCCACAAATTATCACATTAATAACAACATCCTAAGCACGCAGTCAATCGTGAGGGATTTGGGCACTCAGCTTGATAGCAACCTGACTTTGGACCACCATGTTGCTTCCATTGTATGGAAAGCTTTCTACATGGCCCACCTCATAAGTAAGGGTATCTCATCCATACTGAGTACAATGCCCCATTCAGCATGTACCTCCCAAAGCACATGCAGCACAGAGACCACAGAGGTTCCTCACCAGGGCAATCCAGGGCCTCAAAAATCTACCCTACACAGATAGGCTAAAAGCCCTATCCCTCCACTCAGTTTCATACAGACTCCTCAGAGATGACCTCTGTCTGGCATACAAGGCAATATCGGACCCCGCCTTGATGGGACTGCTGCATATCTGAAAGTCAAGCTCCACTTGAGTAACCTGCACATGTGGCCTCAACCTGGTCTGTAACATCAACAGGACCTGTTGGCGAGACAGATTTGTGTCCCAGAGACCCCCCCATCTGTGGAATAGACTCTTTCTCCACATCAAGCAGAGTATCTTTTTACCCCTTTTTAAGTGCAACCTGGATAACTGGATGAGGAACAGAAAATACATCCCTGGTATTCCACCCGTGTCCCTGCTGGATAGGGACATTGGGTGCTAACTTATCTAAACATGGCCTAAATGTTTGACTAGGCTTATAAGGGCCTCAGGACCAATAGCCTAGTAACTTCCTATGATCCTATGATCCCATGCAGCATGTAAAATACTATATGTGGGATGCAGTTCAGTGTGACTGTGTGTGTGTGTGTGTGTGTGTGTGTGTGTGTGTGTGTGTGTGTGTGTGTGTGTGTGTGTGTGTGTGTGTGTGTGTGCGTGTGTGTCTGTGTGTGTGTGTCTGTGTGTGTGCATTTAAACACAGTTAAGTATTTCTCATCTACTTTTCTTAATGTTTTTAATGCAAGAACACATGACAAATGTATGTTAAAGTAAATTCAGCAGTATATTATAGTTGCCATCAATGGTCACATTTCCTTTGTGGACTACAAAATGCTTATGCACTCTAACAATGTAAGGACTGACTCACAGTCTGTGGGAATCTCTTACCATGGGTCTGTGTGTACCAGATATGCATCCCCCTCTGGAAGGATGTCACAAAAAAGCATAAAAGACCTTTTTATGAACATTATTAGTGCACATAGTTGATAGGGTTGCCACTTGTCTCACTTTCTGCAGTTCTATCCTGTGTGTGTGCGTGTGTGTGTGTGTGTGTGTGTGTGTGTGTGTGTGGGAGTGGGGGCTTGAAAATGGTAAATGTGTTGATACTTTACAAAAAAACAATATTTTCTGACTTTTCTCTAAATGTTACAGAAATCTTTGATACTACATTTAAGTTAACTTAACATATAAACTATACTGATCGACGTCTTTGAAACAGTCACCAAAGCTGTAGATGAGGGTAAGGCAGTTCACACAGCCTATCTTGACCTTGCCAAGGCTTTCAACATCATCCCCCATTCTGGAATCATAGATAAACTCACTAAACTGGGTATAAATCCATACGTCACAAGATGGGTTGCCAACTGGCTCACTGACAGAACCCACACTGTAAAAGCTGCAGACTCCAAATCTGACTTCAAACCTGTGACAAGTGGAGTACTACAGGGTTCAGTCTTTGGTCCTCTCCTGTTTGGTATCTACTTCTCTGAAGTACGGGCTAACACAAAGGGTCTCTGGCTGACGAAGTTCACAGATCACTGCAAATTAGGTGCCATAGTCAAGTCCCCAAATGGCGTGGACATCCTACAGAAGGGCCTCACTAAGACTGATGCCTGGTGTCAGAGTCATGGCCTCAAGCTCAACACCAAAAAGTGCATTGTCATCCCCTTTGGTAAAAACTCTGTACCCATGAACCACCACATAGGCGGCAGCCCACTTAACGCCGAAGGTGTGATAAGAGACCTTGGGACTCAGGTGGACAGTAGTCTCTCCTTTGATAATTACATTGCCACAGTAATCAGGAAATCTTTCTATGTGGCACACCTCATCACGAAAGGGTTCTCATCCAGGAAAAAAGAGGTCATTGTTCCCATCTACTCGGGTCTCATTAGACTCATTATCGAGTACAACGCTCCTTTTGGAATTTACCTCACAAGACATCTGCAACAGCTGGAATGGCCACAAAAATACCTCACAAAGAGGATTACAGGGCTCAGACAGATGCCCTACGCTGACCGTCTCAAAAAACTACAGCTTTACTCAATAGCATATCGCCTACTCCGAGGTGATCTCTGCTTAACATACAAAGCTATGTCAAACCCAGAGCTGTTGGGCATGCTACACCTAAAGAAATCCCAATTCCTCCAAGCTACACGCTCTAGAGACCTCAACCTTGTCACCACAATAAACAGAACATGCTGGAGGGATAGAGTCCTGTCCCAGAGACTTCCCATACTCGGGAACAAGCTACCTATCTATGTCAAGTGGAGTTCCTCATTAGCACTCTTCAAGAAAAATCTTGATGAGTGGATGGGAAATAAGAAATTCACCCTGGGGATCACTTATGTGGCCCTGGTCGACAGGGGCACAGGAAAATAACCTTCTTGGCTGGTGAACGCCAGGGAACCTTGTTGGCTAGGCTTACAAAGGCCCTTAGGCAGATAGCCTAGTACCTTTCTATGAACCTATGAACCTATAAATAACCAACATTTAAAACTTAGCATTTCAATACTGTGTTGCTACTTATGTAAATTTGTCAGAAGAGGTGACAATTGCTTGACTGATCTAATTGCTTTGTTTTCCTATGAAATGGAGTGTTAAGTTATCCTCCTCTCTGCAATAAAAACAGTGGAAATCTGTCCCACACCTTTATGTCATTTTTACATCAGCTGTTGTGTTCCAAACATTAGCAGGATTAATTGCCCATCTAAGATTAACAACAGTACCTGACAGGGTAAACTACAGATTTAACTGTGTCTATGATATATCATGTAGGTGGAGATGAATTCCTCTGCAAAGTATGCAAGAAGCTTAGCTTAAAAAAAAGTAGGTTGGCTTTTCCTTCAATTGGTTCCAATGCAAGGAAATAAAAGTTTTAAAAAAGTACAAGCATGTTTCTTGTACCTACACAGTGCTGGAACCATATTGTAGGGAGAAAAGAAACCTAAGGATTAAGTTAAACTGTAGGAGAGGGTGGAGTTTTCCTTTAATATAATTCAATACTCTTTCCTACTATTTCTTCCTTATTAGACCCTTCACTGAATTGAGTGCCCTTTTGGAATATATGTCACTATTCTTCTAAACCAACTTGAGATAAAAAGCTGTTAATCAGGTTTTTCCTGTGATTCAGTGGTACAAGGTTTGCTTCCCTCAGCCTCCATTGCCTAACTGTGTGATTATGAACAAATCACCTAATCAGGCACTATGCTGAGTCTGAAGAAGGTCCATGGAGATCAGTGCTCTATCCCAGAAAACAAATGCAAATAAAATAAAATACATTTCACCAAAAAAAGATCTGAAGTTTAAGTTCCCTTAGTTACTTTGATAGATGGAAAGCCCTGCCCCTCTGTTCAATGTAATATATACTCATGAGGTATTATCTTTGTCTAGCCTTCTAGGCTACAAATAACCCATCACTCTTTGAACCCCCTCACCTAACCAGAAACAGTGATAAAGCAAACCCCCACTCTAGAGACCTAAACCTATAGTACCATGTCAGCAACATCAGATGCCATGACAGTACCTAATACAATACATTCCCCATTTCTGGAATAGGTTGTCATTACGTATTAACCAGAGTACTCTCCTTGCAGCCTTTAAAATTATAAAAACAAAAAAATGATAAGTGCCAAGGATTCATTCCGCAAATTATTTTATTATATTATGATAAGCGCTTTCATCCAGTTTTCATTTATACGTGAACTCTATCAGATAAACAAGTTTAATATCCAACAGTTTAAATAGCCAAAAATCTCCTGCTACTAGGTTCTATGCCCTTTAATTGATTACATCATCATCCATACCCCTCCCACATTAAAACTAAGTAGTCCAATGAGCAGCTATTTATTAAGTATAAAAATTATGCCGTGCAATTTTTATTAAAGTAAAAACCCAAACTCTAAAATATAAAACAATTAAACAATTAAATAACCAAGTGCATTATACATCCTACCCTAATTTACAAAAAATAGTTCATTGTATACAAGTCATTAAAAGCAGTTAAAATACTTATATTAATTGCATGTATTAAATGAATAATCCATTCCTTAACAACTCAAAATAAAAAATTGCCATTCAAAACTATTTTTTTCCAAACATTTTTATTAAATTTTCACATATGACAAAATCAATCTTACATTTATATAAATTAAAAACCTACAAAATGATACTTTTTTAGATGCAAACAGTTTACATCACAGACACCATTGAAACAAGTGTAGTTGCAAACATTATACATCACTTTTAAACCATCCAGTCATTGTCAGTTAAGCATTATATGGCTCATTCAAATCCTGCCTCTTAAACCTCATTCTTCCCTTTCTAAAGATCCCAATTCCAGTTGGTTTATCTCTGTTACTATATTCACTTTTTCTAGTAAAGTTGGTCTAGACTTTGATTTCCATGTTCTAGTAATTGCTTTTTTGGCAGCCACCACAATTAGACTCTGCAAGGCTTTACTATGTCTAGGCAATTCCGATTCTGTAGCATAACTCAAAAAATCATCTCCCCAGTCACTCCAATCTGCTCACCCTCCATCTCCGACAGAGTGGTCAACAGGGAATCCCTAAAGTCTGCCAGCTCATTACACTCCCAAAAAATATGTTCCCAGCTACCTCTTTTTTGCCCATCATACCTCCAACATTTGCTATCCACCCGAGGAAAAATAATTTGGAGTTTACTTGGGGTATCTCATTCAAAACTCATTTAACAGTAAAACATATATATATATATATATATATATATATATATATATATATATATATATATATATATTTATATAAGTATTAATAAATGAATATATATATATATATATATATATGTGTGTGTGTGTGTGTGTGTGTGTGTGTATATATATATATATATATATATATATATATGTGTGTGTATATATATATATATATATATATATATATATATATATATATATATATATATACGTGTGTGTAAAACATTCCCTTGTCACCATAAGATTCATCTGTTTAATGCTGATTTAATTTTTAACAAGCTATTAATTGAGCAGTAATAAAATTTGTTGAATAATTAAAATTATACAATTAACTGGTTATATTAATATCCATCATTTGGTTACCCCAAGTATTTGTAAGGTGGTTAGAAACACCACCACTAAGATTAGGTCTAAAGTTACCTGTTTTCCTCTTATCAAACACTTCATTAACCAATTCTTGCAAAAAATAGGCTGGGTAACCCCTCTTGATGAAAATTCCTACTAAACAGGAACATTCTTCCAAAAAATGATGTTCAAGGGAAACCATCCTTGTGGACTAGACAAGTTGGCCCTTGACCACTGATTTTGTCTGATGGTATGGATGGGGAACTGGTGAAATGCAAAAAAAATGTTAGAATATGTCTTTTTTCTATAAATTCTCAAAATATGCCTATTATTTTTTCTATCCTTTTCAAATAATACATACATCCAGATAGGCTATCTTCTCCAAATCCCACTTGTGTAAAAGACAGAAAATTGGTTGTACTATTGATATATTGCATGAAAGCTACTATATTTTCCCTTTTATCTTTCTATACAAGAAAGATATCATCAAGGTAATGTATGTAGAAATGAATTTTGTCCTTTCTCAAATCATTCTTCATCACAAACTTCCACTCCCAGTGAGCCGTGAATAAATTAACAAAAATAGCCCCACATGGTGACCCCATTGTTACTCCTGTTTTTTGAAGGTAGTAATGTCCATCAAAATACAAAAATTATACTTAAGAACTGTATCAAACAATTCTTCATATTAGTTGGTTTTGTCCTGTACTGCTCATTTTGCCCCTAAAAATGTAGTTACCTATTCAATTCCTATCCCCTGGGTTATAAAAGTATACAAGTCTTTCACATCAACTCTGAATAGGATGTCTTCTACACTAAACTCTAATTGAGTGATCATTTCTAAAAAACCTCAATGAATCCTTACAGATTTGCTTTTCATCCTTTAATAACCCATTCAATTTGTTATCCAAATACGTGGCACAAGAATAAGTGATATCATTTCTCCCATCCACTACATGATGCATAGGTGGATTTTGCAAGCCCATGTGGATCTTGGGGACTCTGAATATTACAGGTGTTATAGGGGCTCACATATTTAAATAATTATAGATGTTTAAGTCTATCCTCCTTTCAGCAAAGAAATCCTGAATATGTGAATTTATCTGTCTATATGCTCCACTGAGTTAATTTTTAGACACTAATTCATATGTATCATTTCCTAATATTTCACACGTTTTGTTGTTGTATTGATACAAATCCATAATAATCAAACCACCCCCTTATCCAACTTCATAATTTTGTTATTTAAGTAAATCTAGTGTTGTATGTTCATTTCTACTTAAATTACCATTGAAATTCCTTTTATTATTGTGAACTATCATTTTCCTAATATCAAGTTCACATATCTTTTCATAATATGATAGCACCGGATTGGGTGGGTTGTAAGTACTGGTGATCAAAAGGTCTTCCTTAGTGTGGGAAACATCATCAAGCAATAATTTAAATTGAGTTTCATAACTCTAGGTAAACTACTACTGCGGTGGTGGTGCTGCGGTAGCATTGTTGCCTCACAGTAAGACGCTGTCTGGTTCGATTCCTAGCTAGAGCGTCTTCTGCATGGAGACATGCGTGAATGGGCATACCTTTGTTGAAGGTTGTGCATCAGGGCTGGTAACTCGGCACATAAAAATCAACTACCAATCATTAGCGGACTGGAGTTCCGCTGTGGCGACCCCTAACCGGGAAAAGCCAAAAGACACAACAACACCTCTTTGTAAACTACTCCCTTGGTATCACAATTATATTTACCTTTTACCTTATAAAAGGAGTGTCTTACAGTAAAACCACATCCTGCATTAATAATAAATTTACAACAGGGACAAAACCCAAATTTTTTTCATTCTGGGGTTCCTCACTTGTTCCTTGTATGTATATTAATTTACTCATATTTGTATAAAATATATATTTAGGTTTTACTATTAAAAGTGTTTTGAATGGCAAATTTTTATTTTGAGTTGTTAAGAAATTATTTGTTTAATACATACAATTAATATAAGTAATTTAACTGCTTTTAAAAACTTGTATATGATCAATTATTTATGGAAATTACTTGGTTATTTTATATTTTACAGTTTTGGTTTTTGGCTTAAGAAAAATTGCATGGCATAATTTTTACACTTAATAAACTACTTGGTTTTAAAGTGGGAGGGGTATGGATGATGGTGTTAACCAATCAAAGAGTTATTAACCTAGTAGCATGAGATTTGGGCTGTTTAAATTGTTGGATATTAAAATTGTTAGTCTTATGAAGTTCACTTATTAATGAAAAGTGTACAAAAGCGCTTATCATGGTATAATAAAATAACAGTTTGCATAGTGAATCCTTGGCACATTGTTTTTTTTGTTTTGTATTTATAAGTTTGTATTCATTCTTCGTGTATATTTAACCTTTAAAATTAGACTGGATGAGTGAATCAAATTTTCATCTTGGGTATGTGGAAAATCTATTTAACTGAGGACTCTATTAGTCTCACACCAGTATGGGTGATGTGGCAGAACTTTGCAATTGTCTCCTTAGCTGTTATCTTAGCAAGAACCTATGAACCTTTGAACCATATCTCTGAACTATTTTGCTTTTGGATTAGTACTCAGATTTTACACATTAAATCTGCATTTGCTATGCTGCTCTGATTTGATGTGACATAACTGTAATTTCTTCTCTTTTATTGGGTCTATACAGCTAATAAAAGAGAAGTTTCCTGGAGCATGACACATAAACTAAAACAATAAGTGAGAAGGTGACTGAAAAACCAACCAGTAAAAACAAAATGAAAACTCCAGCAAAGCTAGAACTTCCACTGAGTGACCTCCCAAACCTCTTGTACCAGAGGCATATGGGATATATGCAAATGACCCTTATGAACATCAGGTGTTTCAGCTAATTGGTGATTCTGAATGCCCATGACAAATGCATGATGCAAATCCTGTTCTTCTATCAACTTTTATGTTATTTATAGCTGTTTGGTAATTATCAAGGACTTTTACAGGTTGCAAAGGTAAAGGATGGTCTTGAAGGGTGGTCTGAGTAAGGATTCTGATGGGAATAACTGGAAGTTTTTGATCTGTAATTTATTGAGCAAAAATGGTCAGTATCCTTGAATAAAAATTTGTAAGTGAGAGGGTTTAGGAGAAGTGATGCCCTGTCAGTCATTGCAGCTATTTTCCTTTAAGTGTATGGCAATGATGATCAGTTTTATTGGAATGGTGAACTGTGTGGGAGGTTGGCATAATGGATAAGGTGTTTATCTTACAAACACAAAGTGCAGCATTTGATTCTCATATGGGGTAGCTGGCTAGGTTTAAAATGTCCCACAAAATTAGTTAGCCTATCACTAATCCTTGAACTATGAAATGGGGAATTTGTTTTCAACTTTTTGAAGCAGAGTGCCATTTTGTGAAGATTGCAAGACTATGATTGGTAGACTATATTCAAGTTTAGGTAGAAGAACATTATTGGCTATGGCTTGTCGAGCCTCTACAGTAAGGATGGCCAAGTGTGGTCAAATGTAAGGCACTGATGAAAGGTAGTGGCACACCTATTGAATCTGTTAAAGTAAGTTTTTGAATTGGTTTTATGTCCCAAAAATTAAGGAGTGCTTTTTAGCATTGACTCTAAGTTTTATGTATATGAAGCCAGTTCACAATGGCTGTAAATTCAATCTTTACTTCATTGTGTACCACAGGAGGAGTCTTATCTTTTAAGTAGCACAGTATTATCAATATAGAAGAGACAACTGGTGGGAGGGAGATCCTAGGGAAGGTCATTAAGTAGGAGAGAAAAGTGGTCCCAGGGCACATCCTTGAGGAACACCTTTGTCAGATGAACCTGATGTAAGGGTGGTATGTGGTCTGATTTAGAGTGAAGATATTAGAGAGAGAGACAAAGTTTGTAAACCACTGCAGGGCATCATTAGAGACACCAGTCTGACTGAGTTTTTGTAGTAGGAGTTGGGGATGACCAATGGTATCAAAGGTTTTGCTAATATCGAGAAAGACTTAAAAGTCACCCATTAAACACCATAAACCAACAGAAAGGTGACAACGTGGTATGCAGATGTGAAGGTATGTTAACGAGTAAGCCATGAAACGTTCGATAACTCTGCTTTATTCAATAAAAACATAAACAATTAAGCACTTTCGTCCTTAACATTCTTCAGAATAAACCTGCTTTATCAAACCCCTCTTTTTATAATGTCAGTTAAACCAAATAATAAATGATTTAAATCAGTAATTAATTATTCTTAAAGTTGTATTATTCACATTTGTTACTATCTTAAATTTTCTCACCAAACACAAAAAAAAATCATTAAAATCATCAAAGTATGACAAGTGTTCATTAAATATGAAATATAAACCATAGAATATAAAATATAAAATACATCCTTATAGTTTAGTTATATGCAATTTGAGAACAGGCTGAATAGAGATGTAATCATTCATACCAGGGCAAGTAGAGGCATTTAGTTTAAATTGCCATAGCAATTCCTTCTATTCCAGCCTGTTCTCCCAGTCACCCCCCCCCGGGTTTATTTCATCTTGTTCCAATATGCTAAATCTAAAATCATTATGCGTATGCTCAAATAATGTGTGTTTATACAAAGTGTTGTTTATATTCTTATTCCTAATGCTATACATATGCCCATGTACCTAAATATTCTCTCCATCTTTCCTATATAAAAACAGTCACATTTCGTGCAGATGGCTAAGTAACTATTCCCATACTTCCACACTTATCTGCTTTAAAACTAATTTGTGTTTTCATCATATTTCCTAATGTAATCGAATCCTCCTCGTAAATGTATTTACTTGGTTACAAAAATATGCTGCCCCCTTTGCTACACCTTTAATCTGTCTAAAAAGAAAACTGAAGGATATTATAAATAAGAATTGGAATATGTTGAAATTTAACATAGGTATCTCAGGAACAGTGGAAACAGAACCAAGATTTGTATTTAAGACAGGTCGCAATTTGAAGAACATTTTTGAAGTTAACAAAACAAGTCTGAGAACAGCTCTGGAAAAGAAAAAAATGTTAAATTAGAATTTTTAATGATTTACTGTGTTCTGAGAGAAAGAATTTGAAGATAGTAAAAAACATATATAATATGGCTTTAAGAATAATTAATTACTGATTTAAATAATTCATTATTTGGTTTAATTTGCTAGAATGTGCCACTGTTTTCAGTGGGAGAACACTGAAGTTTCCCATTCTATCAGAAAATAGAGCTGTTACAGAAGGATTTTTCAGTACCTACACCTAGTCCTCCTGTTCTGTCTGCTTTAGAGAGTGTGTTTTACTGCCTGCAGTTTTCCTAACAGCTGCCCTAAAATTGAAGATAGGATGTAGAAAACTCCTAGTAGAACAGTTGTTCAGGATTTGAAAATTTATGTGGACAGTGACTTAACTTTTGACCAACATATGTCTATTGTTGTTGTAAGAAAGTCCTTCTGTATAACACAGCTTATAAACCAAGGGATTGTGTCTATATCCAGGGATGTTACTTGGCCCTCATTAGGCCAGTCATTTAATATAATGCCCTGGTTGCTCCCTTTGTTGTGTATCTGTCCAGACACATGCAACAACTGGAATGCCCACAGAGATACCTTAATAAAAGGATACAAGGCCTAGAAAATATGTCCTACATGGACCATCTCAAAGTTATTTTACTATACTCTGTATCCTACAGACTGTTAAGAGGTGACCTGTATCTGGCATACAAGGAATCCTCAGACCAATTACTGATGGATTTACCACACATCAGCAAGTCAAATGGCATCAGAAATACTCTGTCTAGGGATCTAATCCTCTTCTGCATCATCAACAGAATGGCTTGGAGGAACAGATATATTTCATAGAGGATACTGCTGCTATGGAACAGACTCCCCCATCCACATATAAAACAAAGTTCATCCCTATCCATTTTCAAGGCCAACTTAGATCTATGGATGGGAAACAGGAAATTTGCCTCAAGACTGCTCCCTGTAGTACTAATAGACAGAGGCAGTTTCTAAATGCTTCATCCCATGCATGGGTCTCTCCTCAAATATCTGTGGAATAATCCCATTTGTTCTCGGTAAGAGTAATATATAATTATCAACCATGGGTTTAGTAAGGCCAGTTTCTAACCAAATGAGGTTATTTCAAGCACAAAAATGTAAATTGGCTAGGCTTAAAAATGGCCTGCAGGGACAACTAGCCTAATACTTACCTATGAACCTATGAACAAGGATTATGGCTTGGAGATCTTACTGACATGCCTTCTGTGCTCAGGCCTACAAGTTCTGATTAATTCCACATTAATTTTCCTTAATGTGTGACACTGAGCAAGTCACATAAGTGCTTCCTATTTTTTTTTTGGCGTTTGTCCTCTAACTATTATTTTGGTTTTGTGCAGAACTGAACAAAGATGTTAGGAGAGGAACTGTTCCTGGTAAAAATTGAGGTTTTATTTTGCATTCACTAAATCATGACAGGCATGGAAGTTTCAGACTTCATATCCTTTAGAAAAATGCTTACTAAAGGGGGTTGAGGGGGTTGGGGGGTTGGAAGGGTTGGGAGGGGTGGCCTAATGGTTAAGGGTTTGAGTCTCACAAGGGATAATTGGCTAGGCTTACAATGGCTCGCAAGGGCAGTTAGCCTAGTACTAACCTATGAACCTATAAAGCAAAGCTTGTTATTAAAGCAGCTTTCTAAATATATGAGTAATATTTAAAATGTGTTGCTGATTTTGGGTCTTTGTATTTGCTATTTTATTTGAGCCAAGATGTCGAACGGGTGGGTGAGGGTTGCTGGTTCTGCTGGATGGTTTACAAACATACATACATACAAATGTTTCAAGCACGGGCATTAATACCCTTCTATTTATTTTATTTTTATTTTATTTTATTTTACATTTGTTAACCGGGCTAGTCTAACTGGATATATTTCCATTTTCAGCAGAGGCCCGGGGAGAAAAGCTCCACATGTAGAGAAGACGGATACAACATAACAAAAAAAAAATTCATAATAATCAGATTAAAAAGTGGTAGGACTTTCACTCCAACACAAGAATGATTAATCATAGTATAAAGGTATAAACAACATATTCAACATAATTTCATCTTTAGAACCATTTAGAAAACGCATGAAAACCAAGGAAAAGAGAGAAACATTAATCGAAAGAAAGTGCAGATTTAAAGAGATATGTATTTCCAGAAAGAGAGAGACAATAGCCATGAGGAGGAGAAAAAAACAAAGAAAATTTTAATCAGGCTTAGAGCAGGAACATATCCAGTGGTTTTTAAGGTAGACTCTGAGTTTTTGTTTAAACAGAACAGTAGATGCAATTGAAGTAAGTTCGGGAGGAAGTTTATTCCAGTGTTTCCCAATGGCATTTGAGAAAAGGGAATCACCAGCAAGGTTATTAGATTTGGTTAAGGTAACTAGCAGTTTGCTGGAAGAGCGGAGTGACTTCAGGTTTGAGTAGGGGCTTAAGAGGTTAGAAAGAACAGGTGTATTAAGAGGTTGGTAAAAAGCTCTTTGGACAAACATAAGTTGGGATAGAAGCAACATGTTTGTCAGTTCGAGCCAGTTAAGTTGTTGCAGATTCAGACAATGATGGGTTCTAAATTGCTTCCCAGTCACAAATCTAGCTATGTTATTGTAAGTGGTAGACAGTTTAGAGAGATTGTTTTTCTTGAGATTAGTGTAGATAGGTGAGTCATAGAGAAGTGTGGAAATAAGATGTGTGTGGGCAAGATTAACTTTTGCTGGGAAGGTTAAAAAAGTTTTGATTCTATATAGAGAGCCAAGTTTCCTGTTTACAGATTTAATGGTATTGTTGATATGAGAGTCGAAGGAAAGATTGCTGTCAATCGTGACACCTAGCAATTTAGTAGTAGAGTCAGGTGATATAATGGTTCCATTATTCGACACGATAGTGAAGTCAAATGTAGGGGATCTGGTAGTAGGCTTAAAGAGTAGGAGTTTGGTCTTTTTTGCGTTTAGGAGTAGACATTTTAGGAACCAAGTTTCGACTTTAGAAAATACTGCTTGAGTGTTAGTTTGAAGTTCGGAAATGGATTTAGCAGAGCAAATAAGTGTGGAGTCATCAGCATATTGAATGCATGTAGCCTGGGGAATGGCTAATTGTAAGTCATTTATAAAGAGGGAGAATAGAAGAGGTCCAAGAATAGAGCCTTGGGGGACCCCAAGTGAAATTGGTAGAAGAGATGAGAGTTTGTTATCCCAGAGGATGGCCTGTTTCCTGTTAGTGAGATATGAACTCAACCAGTGGATAGCCTTAGGTCCTAAGGAAAGGGATTCGAGAATTTTTAATAGGAGAGAGTGGTTAACCATGTCGAAGGCTTTGGACAGGTCAATGAAGAGAGCGGAAGACAGGATATTATTGTTGCGATTTTTGTTAATAATGTCTGTAAAGGAGAGCAGAGCAGTAGTTGTGCTATGATAGGGCCTGAAGCCTTGTTGACAGTTTGTCAGAATGTTATTTTGTATTAGGTGATTCATTAACTGATGACACATTTTTCCATTATTTTTGCGAATGGGGACCTTCTAGCTTGCTAATATACCAAAACACTTGTTCCCATAATAAATGTCCAGGCTGTTCTTAAAAATATCTAAACTAGTACTTGCTTTAATGTAATTTGGTAATCTGTTCCATGCATCAGCTACTCTGTCAGAGAACCAATTAGTACATTTCTCATTCCTATAGAATCTTCTACATAGGTCATCTGATGATTCTCTAGTACGCTTTGATAACCCCAAACATTCCCAGAGGTAATTGTCCCTAAATGCCCTATATACCTGATTAAGATCTTCTCTTAAATATCTGTAAGAGACACTGTACAAGTTCAGATATTTTAGTCTTTCATAATAACTTAAATTTTCACATCTATGGATACCCTTGGTATATTTACGCTGTACTCTTTCCAGTTTATTCATGCTTGTTTTCCTATAGGGTTTCCATATTGTTATTCCATACTCAAGTTTGGGTTTAATGTAACTAATAAACAATGACTTAATTATGCTTGATTTCCTCGACTTTATGAATCTTTTTATACAACCTTTAGTTCTATAACTATCATTAGCCAATTGGTTGATATGATTAGGAAAACTCATAGCTGAATCTACCCATATACTCAGGTCCTTAAATGAGTCTACAGTTTAAATCACTGTGTGCTGTATTAAATATTCACCTTTCAGTTTATGTCTCCCAAATCTCATATGCTTAGTTTTTAATGTATTTATCAACATATTATTTTGACAGTAACAAAATGAGATAAATTGTAAGGCCGTTAGTTATGCATTTATTCACTTATTTGATTTCAAGCAGACATTTGTATGCACAGTCATATAAATAACTATAATTGATGATCACATCTGTGTGTGTGTGTGTGTGTGTGTGTGTGTGTGTGTGTGTGTGTGTGTGTGTGTGTGTGTGTGTGTGTGTGTGCTTGTGAAGAGAGCATAGCTGTCAACAGTACCCAATTTTGCTTTATAGTTTTTGTCTGCTTGTAAAATCTTTGGTTTTCTGCAAACTGCTGTTGATTGCAGTCAATAAATAATGACAGATGTGGATTTCAGACTTCATATCCTTCAGAAAATGCTTGTTAATGCAAAATCATGTATACTAGCAACTACGAAAGAATATATTTAAATATGTCCTTGATTTTGGTACTTTGTACCTGATTCTTGAGCTAAGAGGTTAAAATGGCATGGGGCTTTCAATGGGTTGCAGTGTACCTGATAAAAGTAAACTGAAGTACATGTCTAGATTTTTATTGATGTGTTTATGCCTTCATTTGATTGCAAGCAGACATCTGATACGTACATGGTTATACATGTGACTGTAACTGATAGTTACATCTGTGTGCTCGTGTGTGTGTGTGTGTGTGTGTGTGTGTGTGTGTGTGTGTGTTTGCAATTGCGCACACACGCACGTGCATGTGCTTGTGTGTATGTGTGCAGTTACACACTGCAGACCATCTATAATCTTATTTTGAATAAGAAAGATGCAAATTTGTGGAAAATAGAATGCATTTTGTTTAAAACTGTAAGAGTATATAAAGCAGTATTTTGGTCAGATGGCAACACAGTTTTGAAATATCACTGTAACTGGATTTGTGTATTGTATGGAACTAAAATGAAAAGAATATTTATTTTTTTCTGGAAAGCATTGAATTGCATTTTAAATAGTCTAGATAGGCAAGACAATTTTAAGCTTTATGTGCCTTGGTTAGAAATACTTGGAGCTCTGGTTCATTTCCAGGCTGATGTGTTTTCTGTGTTTATATTTATTTAACTGCAGCATAAGTACACATTTAATGAAGATTCCTCAACCATGTCTTGGACAAATAAAAGTATAGACTTTATAGCAATTCAACTAACTGAACTATAGTTATGACTGGCATGTATACCAAACCAAGAAAACAGGCATGTGTATCTTGGTACAGCGCGGTAAGCGGAGATTTGTTCTGGTACAGCTATAGATGTTTATCTATTAGCAGCACAAGGATCCTAATTTTATAGGCTGTACCTGTCAAGAGGGCACATTTATACATTTATACCTCCAGGCCCCAGAGGCATGAATTTATGCATGTGCAAATTTTGAGTGCTATGATTGTGGACCATTTGCTATGATTTTGGATGCCACTCCTGCTTTGATTTTGAACTTTGAGATGCTGAGAGGTATACTTTGAACCAATAAGCAACTGTTAGCTTAGTAAGAGTTTATGAACATTTCAGACTTTAAGAAGCTGATATGCATAAAACCTTCAATAATTCTGGAAAGTTATCTCTGACTGTGGAAACGAAAGGTTCACAGTTCCTGCAAAGGTTAAGGTTCATTGGTTTTGTGAATAAGCACAAGGTCTACTTGTCATCATGGAGCTCGATGCCTTGGATTCCATATTAGAACTTAATGTTACCCATGAAGTCACCCAAGTCCTTCTTGAAGGTATGGAATGTTTATTTGATAGGGTCCCAAAGACATGCTGTAGGCGAAGTGGACGCTCCAAATTGGCCCTAGGTGTGAGTGCATGCATGTGTATGCCTTCTGTGGAAGGTTGGGTGCTGGGCTGGCAATGATACCGTAAAACTCCACTGCCAGTCACGAGCATACAGGTGATCCGCTGTGGCGACCCCTAACCGGGAAAAGCTGACAGAAGAAGAAGTCCATTCTGTGGGCATGAGAGTCTTTGAGATAGGAAGTTGTCATGTTTCACAGCACAGCTGATATTACTTTTTAATGAGGCTGAGTGCCCTCTTGTGTTCATGCCACTAGTGGAGATGTTCTAACAAAGGGCTTTAAATAGTACAGGTCCTGTCATGCTCTGCATGGCAGCCATATGTCCCCTCTAAGAAGCAATAACACACAGAAAAGAGAGAGAATTGCTGTAGTTTTGATTATTTTTTTCATTGATTCTATTTGTGATGGCTATTTGTTCCTCCTCTAACTGCACTAGATAGCATCTAAGTAGCTCACATAACAGGCTTTAGTATTCTAGAATAGGTTTGATAGGAGCTATATACAACTGCAAGGGAGAATTCATAAAGGTTACTGCAAAGTGTAAGCCTTGTGTACACCTCACAGTAGCCATTTCCAATTCAGAGACAGTCCTACCGTGGTGCTGAGCCATGAAGAGGTACAGCTCCATAGCGGGCTGTCTCAATGGCCTACCACAAATGTTAATAATGCATTCTGGAGGAGTGGCCTATGCTAATTAGAAACATTCTCTCCCCCTGGAAATGTCTTCTGTAAGACATTAATTCAGCCAAGAGATTCATAAGTCACATTGACCTCCCATGTTAATGAGCATGGCTAAAAACTAGAGCTGCCAAAGAGTTTAGCAGATGTGTGGTGTTGGGTATGGTGCATGTGCATGTATGTATGTATGTGCATGTGGCTGTATATGTAAGTGTGTGTAGAGGTCTGAGTGGTGTAAGGCAAGTGTGTGTGTGTGTGTGTGTGTGTGTGTGTGTGTGTGTGTGTGTGTGTGTGTGTGTGTGTGTGTGAGGATGGCTGATGTTATATCTCCACACTCCCCTTGACTAATGAGCAAGTCCTGCAATATTGATGGGGAGACACTAATTAACAGGAATAACTTTTTGCATTGTGCTTTAAAGGCACTTAAAATAATAGATCAAAATTTTGCACCACAAATCATGTGAAATGGGGCAGCACTAGACAGCAGGGACAACTTTTTATATTGTGCTTCAAAGGCACTTAAAAATAATAGAACAAAGTATCTTTAAAACATGATATAACAAAACATAAAAGTAATAGAATAATGTTTTGCAGCACAAAAGACACGGGGTGGGGGGAACACTAGACACCAGGGATAATATCTTGTTTTAAAGGCACTTAAAAAAATTCAAACCTTTCATACTTAACACTCACATGCAGCACTTTAGCAGAGAGTTAGCGCTTTGTGCCACCATTAAATACCAAAGACAGCCTTTACATATTACCTTAAGACTTTGAGAGAAAAAAGTTAAACTAAGGGGGGGGGTTTAACTCTAAAGCCTTCCAATTTAATCCTCTGCACTAACCTATGAGTTAGTTTTAGAGGGCATTTTTTTAGATAAGAAGAAGTATGAACTCTAATGTCTGGCAATATTCACTGATTTTAACAGTCCGTGAGTTATGAGGGATAGGCCACTTATGGGAGGCAGTCATAGGAGCGATCTGTAATATTAGAGGCAATTGAGAGGGATGGGGGTATCAATGTGTGGGGAGGTTTCAAGACAAAGCCAAAAGGAATACTAGATGACAAAAGGGAGAAATCTGAAATCATGACATAGACTTATGAAAAAAGTTAATAGAACTACTAGTGTATTCATGCAATACACTTTACAATTAGTAAGAAGAATGAAACTTTAATTTCTGGCATTATTGATGGAATGTAATCATCTGTGATGTATGAGGGGTAGGGGAAAATAAGACTATAAATCAAGGACATTGTGCCAGCTCAGGGACAGGTAAGACATATGTCAGTGCATGCGCACATGCGTATGCATGTGTATGTGTGAGTGTGTGTGTGTGCGTGTGTGCATGTGTGTGCGCTTGTGAGTGCGTGTGTGTGTGTGTGTGTGTGTGTGTGTGTGTGCGTGCGTGCGTGTGTGCGTGTGTGCGTGTGTGCGTGCGTGTGTGTGTGTGTGTGTGTGTGCGCGTGTGTGTAAGAAAGAGAGACTAAACAAGTTAGGTGCCTGCAGAAATGTAGCTGGCTGCTTTAGCACCATCCCTAAACTTCCTGAACTGGTGCCCCACCTCCACAGCAATAAAAAGGTCTACTCCTTAAACGGGCACCAGGTAGCCAGTAAGGTCTGCGATCTCGTGGAATGCCCCTGAAATGCAAGCAGCTAACCAGATCATATCTCTGTGTTCCACCCTCACCCCTCCACATTTGAGAGGCAGTTTAAAAAAATGTCTGTGAAATGCAATTACATTTTTTCAGGTACTTTATATATTCTGAATCTGAAGTTACATTTCCAACACTGCAAAGGACTTTGATAATAATCCCTTTGAAAAGTACTCTCTGAATATAAACTTACCTGACTTGCTGTGTTACATTGCAGTTACTGTTTGTGGCCTGACCTCATTCCAAGGACATAATAAAAATCTGTGTCACTGTACTGCATGTCTGATTCACATAGGTAGACTAAACTTGAAATATGGCCTTCACTTACTCTTTAGTGATTTAGTGAATGACTTTTGATTTGTTACATGGGATTCATATGGTTTCTTTTCAGTCATGAGTCAAGTTTATATCAAAATAACTGGTGTATAGTGTTCTTGTGTATACTTTACCATTTTGCTACTTAGTCAGAAAATCGATTAAGTTTGGTAAGTGAGTTTACATTTTGTAGGCTGAATTAAAAAAAAGAAGAAAAAAAAAGGTCCACGTCTGATTTGAGATATATAACAATAAGTATCCTTTTCTGTGCATTTAAAGTGTTTTTTTGATTGTATCTGCTTTATTTTCTGAAACCCACCTTTCTAAGCTAGTATAGTCCAATTTTCAGGTTAGTGCTGAATTCAGGGCTGTGTTACAAATCTCTGTGTTTGCCCATATATTACTTGGATAGAAGGAAGTTTCTCCGTTCACCTGTGAGAGAAGGGAGCTTTGAGCAGCCTATCTGTCCCTGGAGGAGTGGTTTTAGCCCAGAAGAAATTAGTAGTTTATTGGCCATTTTGGGCTAATTTCTATCTCTTTAATTTCCCTGCTATAAAAACTGCATTTGCCCGGTTTTGTGCACTGTGCAGTGCCAGTTAGCTAGGATATAACTATTCCCGGCTCCACAAAGTGTCCTCTTCAATTTTTCCCTTGAAACTAGACAAACTTTCAACTTAAGCACTCAAGCTATTAATTTCTTAGCCCGGCACTTGCTCAAAACTCATAGCAAGCACTTTTAAACCCTAGCACTAGACTCGCTATACTGTACAGATGGACAAGGCTCTCTATTCCACCTAACCAACCAATCAGTAAAACAGTTCACTGTACCTATCCAGGCATGTCCAAAGGGCAGTTTCAGGTGTACTCTCCAGTCCAGCTGGTGAATCTGGGCATTTTGAGGAAATTTTACAACTGCCTCATGTACACAGACAACCCTCTCCTCCTACCACCAAACACTAATACATGTGAGAGATGCAATTATACAGCCAAACTGGAGGCTAAGCACTCTCAACCCAAGACTGGATTAGACAGTCAAAAGAGAAGGGAAATACATGCATTACACCACCAGTCTTACATAGACCCATTAAACCAGCACCGGCAAAAAACACATAAATACACAAAAACATACTCAGAGACTCTAAATAAAAATCTGCAAAAGCAACAGAGACCTCCAAAGCAGACATCCAAGCAACCTCCACCCCTCAACACAAACCATGAAACACATACTTCACAAAACCAGTGTGCCATGCAATGACAGCCCTTAAGGCAAAATAACATACCCAACACAGTAATAATAGGTGACCATCGTCAGGCACACTGACATCCCACTGACTAGGCTGAATAAGGAGAAGGTTACTGTTAGCTGCCTGTCGGGTGCCAGGATCTGCCACATAACACAAGCACTCAGGTCACTCCAGAACAAGTACAAATATGACTCTGTCATTGTCCATGTTGGTGTGAATGACCTGAGCCGTACCTCCCCGGACTACATGAAAAGAGACATGGAAGAGCTCTCTGATCACGTAGCCCAGTCCGGTATGACCCTGACTCTGAGTACATCCTGCCCTCACCAAGAATGATACCACGGTATAAAGAAACAAATATCAATTTCAACAATTGGCTAAGTTTCTGGTGTCATTCAAAGGGGATCCAGTGTCTGCCCACCTGGGATGACATGCTCAACAAGCCACGCTGCTTCGCTAGAGATGGCTTGCACCTGTTACCCTTAGGCTTTCGAATACTGGCCAAGGCTCTTGCCATCCCCGTTGTGCCTTTTTTAGGCAAGGCTTAAAAGACAAACTCACTACCGTAAATAGCACAAGTAACAAAAAACTGAGGGTAATGCTACTCAATGCCAGAAGTCTAAACCTCAAAATGCACGCACTCGGGGGACTCCTCAGTATGGAGAAAAATCGATGTATGTGCAGTAACAGAAACCTGGTTTAAGGCTCCAGAGAGCACCCCAGCACTACCAGGCTACAACTCATACCATACATTTCGGCCAGAGAACCCGGACCAAAATACAAAAGGCGGGGACATATCCATATTCATCAAGGATATCCACACCTCCAGGTTAGTGGCACAGCACGATTCTTCAGAGATCATCCACATGCAACTAACAATGGGCAAAACTGCAATTCAAATTGTAGCTTGCTACAGATCATCCACCATGTCCCAGGACCCCCATTCCACATTTTTGGAAACACAGGGAAACATAAAGGTCCTTCCAAACACCCTAATATTGGGTGATTTCAATTACCAAACATTAACTAGGAGAACTGCTCAATAACTAACTCCCTTGCCCAACATTTCCTAGAATTTATAAACTCAAACACCCTGGATCAACTGGTCAACACTTCCACCAGAGGTGACAACATATTGGACTTGGTCATCACCAGCATGGGCGACCTGTGTTCCACACCGGAGGTCAACCCCTTGCTAGTTAGATCTGACCATAAACAAATCACTCTGGATATCCACATTCCGCCCCCACCCCCGGACAAGGAAACCACAGTGAAAAACTTTTCAAAAGCAAACTTTACGTTACTTAAGACCGAGGTGGAAAGTTTCAAAGCCCCCATGCTAAAGGATAATGCTATCCAAGCTGCAAAATCTTTTACTAATGCATTCTATGGGCACCTACAAGAATGCATGGATTGTGCTATCCCAAGCAAAACCAAGACTCACTCCTCCAAGAAAAGGAAATGAGCCTGGTGGACCCCTGCCATAAACAAGCTATACAATAGAAGGAGGAAACTAGCACAGAAAAGAGTAAAATCCCAAGAAGGGAAGATATCCCTGATCAGTATCAGCAAGAAACTACGATCTCTCATAAAATCATCCAAGGCGAGCTTCAAAAGAAAAATTGCCAAGGACTCCAAAGATAACCACAAGGCATTCTTTAGCTATATCAAGAATCTAAGTGGCAATGCTCAGATCTGTTCGGAGTTAGTGCAGAATGGCACAAAATACACTGAACCGGGCCAATATCACCAATGTCCTGGTAGGCAGGTTCAGTGCAAACTTCACCCCCCTCTCAGCCCCAAAAGGGCCCATAACCATACCAGAAGAATGTAGAGCCCCTGAAATCACAGACACTCAGGTTAAAACAGCCCTCTCCAAAACCAAAAACACAGCATCAATGGGACCGGATGGTGTCCCAGGCTGCGTCCTATACGAGCTCAAAGATGAACTAACCCCTCACCTAAACACACTGTTCAAACTCAGCCTCTCCACAGGCTACGCACCCATAGAGTGGCACACAGCAACGGTTATTCTGCTCCACAAAGGTGGAGCCACAACAAAACTATCGCCCTATAAGCCTGTCTAGCTTGGTCTGCAAGGCTATGGAGCGCATCATCATGGAACTCATTAACAGAGACATTGGGAGCCTCCAAACACTGGACCCTACCCAGTTCAGCTTTGTTAAGGGCAGATCATGCCTCCTAAACCTGGTGGACTTCTTTGAGATAGTTACCAAGGCTATAGATAAGGGAAAGGTGGCACACACAGCCTACCTAGACCTCACAAAGGCCTTCAACACCATTCCCCATTCTGGTATTATAGACAAGCTCACCAGCCTGAACATAAAACCCTTCATCACAAGATGGGTTCCCAAATGGCTCACGGACAGAACCCACATGGTGAGAGTTGCGGGAGCTAGGTTCGACTCTAAAACGGTTACAAGTGGCATTCCCAGGGCTCAGTCCTAAGACCCCTCCTGTTCGGCATATACTTCTCAGAGGTACAGGCAAGCACAGAAGGACTATGGCTGACCAAGTTAACAGACGACTGCAAACTAGGGGCTATAATTGACTCTCCGGTTGACACAGACATCCTCCAAAAGGGACTCACTGAGACGGATACCTGGTGTCAAAATTATGGCCTCAAGCTAAATGCCAAAATGTGCATAGTCATCCCCTTTGGAAAAAACAAAGTACCCACAAACTACCACATAGGTGGTAGTCCCGTAAATACAGAAGACGTAATAAGGGATCTGGAGACCCATGTAGATAGTAATCTCGCCTTTGATAATCACATTGCCAAAGTGGTTAGAAAATCTTTCTATGTGGCCCACCTAATCATAAAAGGGGTCACATCCAGATCAAAAGAGGTCATTGTGCCCCTCTACTCATCCCTTATCAGACCCATCATAGAGTACAACACCCCATTTGGGATGTACCTTGCAAGACACCTGCAACAGCTGGAAAGACCACAGAAGTACATCACCCAGATGATCACTGGCCTCAAAGAGATGCCCTGTGCAGCTTGACTGAAGAAACTCCAGCTGTACTTGGTTGCATACCGCCTACTCAGAGGTGATCTCTGCCTGACATGCAAGGCCATGTCCAACCCAGAATTGATGGACATGCCCCACCTAAAGAAAACCTTATCCCCTCAAGCCACATGCTCTAGGGATCTAAACCTCACCACAACAATAAATAGGACGTGCTGGAGGGATAGATTCCTGTCCCAGAGACTTCCCATGCTTTGGAACAAGATTCTAATCTACATTAGGCAGAGCTCCACGCTAACACTCTTCAAGAGAAACTTTGACGAGTGGATAGGAAAAAGAAAGTTTACCCTGGGGATCACTTCAGTGGCTCTGCTGGACAGAGGCACAGGGAACTAATCTAAGGGGGCGGCAAAAGCCAGCACATTCTGGCTAGGCTTATAAATGCCTTCAGCAGATAGCCTAGTACCTACCTATGAATCTATGAACCTATGAACCTATGACTAGCAATCTGGTGACTTGTGCTTCTGAAATGCAGGCAACAAACAGCCAACCAGATCCTGTTTCTGCATCCCACCCCCACCCCCACCCCTCCTCAGCTGAGAGGCATTTAAAACAAAAAAGGGTCACAATCAGGTACCTGGGACTCCTGAAATGCAGGAGATAATCAGGTCCCACTTCTGAGCTTTGCCCCAACCCTCCTTCATTAGATTTTAGCTGGGAGATGGAGAAATATATCATTTTTTTTCTTTTAAACTGTAGCAAGCAGTTGCTACAGTTTATAACCCACACAGAGTTCAGTAGTGCTCAGGTTTTAATTTAAAAAAGTAACACACAAAATATTTTTTATTTTAAACTATTGCAAACTGCTTGCCACAAATATAAGTTTAGCCCACACAGGGAGTGCTACAGCACTCAGGTATTAATTAAAAAACAAACAAGGTCTTTTACTATTTTGTCAAATTTTAGTTGTTGCCTATAGGCATATTATATAGAGATAAAGGTGGCACAATGGTGCAACAAATAGATCTCTTGTCTCACAGCAAAAGGTTCCCTGGTTTGGCTCTAATCTGGGGTGCCTTCTGTGTGGAGCCCGCATGTCATCCCTGTGATCCTGTGGGTTTCCTCCAGGAAACTCTAAATTGGCCATAAGTGTGTAGTTCATCCACACCACACACTTGCATGCACAATCACACTTATGGCCAATTTAGAGTGCCCGATTCACCCAATGCATGTCTTTGGAATATGGGCAGAAAATGGAGCACCTGGAGGAAATCCACAGGAACATAAAGAGGACATGTGGACTCCACACAGAAGGCACCCCAGATGAGAATCAAACCAGGGAACCTCTTGCTGTGAGGCAAGAGCACTATTCATTACACCACTGTGCCACCTCTATCTTTTTATAATATGCCTATATGGGTTTACTTTCTCTTATCGAAAGTACACCTCTTCGAATTCTAAAATGCTGAACTCACTTCAGTGAAAGTGCAGGTTACCAAAAACACACTTTTGTGAAACTTACTTAAGCAAAATCTAAAAATAAATTAAAACAAACATGAAAAAAAAACTTTTGCAGGGGGGCAAGCCCTCATGCACCCCCACACCCCCAATAATTATATATACCAACTCCAAGATCACACTACAGTGGGGAAAAGGGTACATTTACTTATCCTCATTGTACCGTGACCTATATCTAAAAGCCCCAACTGCCCTAAACCTTACACTCCCATTACACATGTAATAAAGAAGAAAAAACACCTCATCTCTACTGCCAAAGGATCCTGGAATGGCCAAAAGGAATTAGCTTAAGTAAGTTTCACGAAAGTGCATTTTTAGTAACCCGCAATTTCGCTGACATGAGTTCAGCATTTTAGAATTCGAAGAGGTGTACTTTTGAGAAAAGAAACTAGACCCATATATATATATATATATATATATATATATATATATATATATATATATATATTTATAGCCAATTTTTTTTTTTGGAATAGTATATAAAATTTATATCTTCCATAGCAAGTATTTTCATGTATGTCTTCAAAAATCTACCCTCTTTTATTAAATTTACCCTTCTAGATCTCCTGGTACATCATCAGTATTGTAAACTACGTTCCAGTCCCCAGCTATAAATAATTTAATATTTCCTGCTTAAATCTCATTATTTCTCCCAAAGTTCTCTAAGCTCCATAGTAGTAGTTTTAGGTAGAATATAAATACATGTCAGCATAATCCTCTTCTCTAATATCTCATTGCTTCCACAAATCTACCATTATGGAATTTTTCCCTTTCCTATCACTAGTGGAGCCCCTCTCACAATCAGTGTTGTTACTCTTTATTTCCTTTCAACCTGGTACTTTGCTGAAAGTCCATCCTGAAATCATTACTTTGTCAAATTCACATGCTCCTTTCTAACTAAACATCTCATATAATGTTGCCATTTGCCCATCTGCACCCTATACTTCAGTATAATTCAGTACTCTGCTTTTTGTTGTACCTGCAAGACCATTTATATTCCATGTTAATACTGACAAAACACTCATTCGGATAAAAAGATATAATTTCCACATATTGTATATGAGAGTTCTTTTGAATATATATTCCTAACTTGCAGCTTACATGTATACAAACTAATGCTTGGCAAGTTGATTTTGTATATAGGTGTTTATATTCATCTCTGTTTGAAACCATGTCACATTTCCCAAACTTTTCAATTAAAAAAAACACTCAGTAATAAATAAATACAATTTTAATTTACAGCCACTTTTAACTTACAGCAAACATACTAAACTGTATACGTTTTTCAAAAAGGAAGTTTACCTCTCTGTATAGAAGCTGTTGCCCCAAATCAGTGGTATGCCTACAGGTATTACCTTTTCTAAAGTTAGCATTAGTCATGTGAAAGTCAACACCTTAAATCTTTTGAGAACAGGTATAGAATACCCCTTGCACAATAGGTTCCCACTCCCATTTCCTCCCAAACACTGAATCCCCTGGATTGACACTATGATGTTAGGCAGTCTTTTTAAAGTCTGTAATCTTTTCCACTTATTTAGGTGCCATTCTTAGTGAGTGAAGGATCTTACTTAATGCAAAGGATCTAACATCCTGGGTAAGGGCATCTACCAGGTTAGTAATACCTCTGTGTCTCAAAGTGAGAGGCCTGTCTAGTGTCATTGATTTCAGAATGGGCAATTGCAAAGTCAGAATCATTACATGAAGTGTGAATATGATTAATGACCTAAGTGATGTACCCAAATCTTACCTGTAGGAGAGACTGGTTACTCTAACTGTCTTCTTAACCATTTTTTCTTGAGTACTTAGTCATTGCATCTAATCATAAAATCACCAGTTATAAAGATGTTTCCAATATGTTCTATTTTGTTTGCAACGATGGATTTAGCTTTTGAGTTATTACCTTGTTTCCTTCTGAGTGGTTCTTAGCAACTGTGTGTGTGTGTGTGTGTGTGTGTGTGTGTGTGTGTGTGTGTGTGTGTGTGTGTGTGTGTGTGTGCGTGTAAAATTGTGCATGGTGTTGGTGTTGTGTGGTGGTGACTCAAGCTAAATGTTCAGTAGAAGTAGACTATGGGGTGAAAAGCTATAATCTCAGTGTATGTTCTACTAAAATTAGTTGAGTACTCACAGTGAAATTTATGTATTAAGAACATTACCTCTAGTTTTAAGTAAATCTGTATATCTGTTACACTTAGAATCATTGGCCCCAGTTAAAATGGAATTATCAAAGCGTATCAGTTAATGCGGGTATTATCTGTAGAGTATGAGTCCAAGAAAGACAGAGATGTAGTGTACAGGTGTTCACTGCATTTTCTCATCTAGGAAAGAAGTACACAGAATTAAGACATGGAGACTGGGCTGTATTGAAAATGTATAGGGAGATTATATTGTTCACCTGTTAGTAACCTAATGCAAGCAGACAGGCAGAAACTAGGTGAAAAGATCAAAATTAGGTAAGCTCATTGCATACTTACATCTTAGGTTATGAGTATTGGGAAACAGATTTTAAATTCAAATAAACCTAGAGTATGGTGACAGAGAGAAGAAGCTGCCTGAGTAAAGCACCAAATCAATAAATAGTAAATACCTGCCTGAACATATTAGTTATACCTGTAGTTATCTATTGATATCCAGTATTATTAATATTGTGAGTGGATAAATGAGTTTATTTAGTTTAAGGGCTGTGCTGTCACAAAACAATATTTTTGTGATTGCTGACAAGAAAAAGAAGGAATTCTCTGAGATACAGCAATTTCAGTGTTGGCACATATTTTCCTGTTTTTGCATTTAAAATTTCATAGTTGTGGGGAGTCCACTGATGGCCCTCGAATGTACAGCAGAAATCCCTTTTAACCTTAAAGAAGAAGACAGAGGCAAGATTTATTTATTTTGTTTATTGACATTTGATTTTGCTCTTCAGAAATGCATGCCAACCATACTGTGAATTAGAAAATCTACAAGATGCAGGAAATTTATTTTTTCAATAGAAATTTAGAGGGGCAGGAATCAGTTGATGCTTATGTGATGGATGTATAGCACAGAGCATGAGATTGACAGTCTGGTAATTTATGTTTCTTCAATACAAGACAGAACTTATGTCAGAGGTAGACTGTTAGGAATGACACCATAAAAGCTGATTAATACACGTAGAGCAAATGAACTTTCAGATTTTCAGTTGAAAACATTCTATAATATTTGGAAATGTGAAAACAAATGTCAGAAAGAACACAAAATGATGATAAAAAGTGCTGAAACTTTAAAACTCAAAACAAAAAAATGGATGCAAATTGGTTGTAGAAGATGGTCCCTGGTAATAAGCGGGTAGGCACAAACAAAACCCATTGCAAACAATGTGGCTACTGGCATGACAGAGCACATTGACAAACACTCAGTAGAGTACATTAGCTTTATTTCGGGTTGTAACCACTTTGCAAGAGTCTGTAAAAATTGAAATAAACTATTGTAGCAAGATGGGAATGCAACAGAAGAAAAAGAGCAGAATAAAATATAAATATTTGCTGGCACACCTGAACTGCGTACAGTGAGCACAGTGAATGCTATAGATCGTTACTATAAAGCTATAAGTTATAACTGTAATGATGATGCAAATTCCATTTAAACTGTTAACAATGGCAGTGGCAAATGTTACTGTGAAACGCTAATAGTCAAAGGTATGTATGTCTGTTATATTATAGCTGACACAAGGAGTGAATGCTATATACACTCTAAATCTACATTTAAGGCACTGAATCAGAGCAGCAAAAAGTCCAAGTCATTGTGCACACTTTGTATATATTCGGGGAATAAACAACTTTTCAAGTCATGTTTGGCTGGATTGTAATACATGCAAAATACAAATTATCACTTTCATTACTGACCTCAAAAGCTCAGTTAAAGCATTATAAGATCAGTTAAAGAAATCAAATGTTTTAGATTGTATTGCTTGGTATGATTAAAAAAAAAAAAAAAATATATATATATATATATATATATATATATATATATATATATATATATATATATAAAATAATTCCTTACGTAATACAGGCCACAGTGAAACAAAGTAAGAGACTAGCACGGCACATCTGATAGAACAAGTAACACAGAATCAGAATATGCACTCCCACAAAGATACTGCATGACTGTGAAATGGGTTCTAGCGTTCATGCAGGACAAAGCTTGCCACTGTATCTAATTCACAGATACATGGCATTAGTGTAAAATGCATGCTGTTAATAATAATGCTGATGTATCTGCCAGATTCAGTAAAACAGCTTATGTGATTATTAGTTCACTACAATTTCAGAAACAAAAGTCCAAAAATGCTTAATGAATGTTTTTTGCTGAATTGGAATATCACATTAAGATTCCCTTCTATCTCTGAGAAAAGTTAGAGTTGCATTTATAGTTAGAACAAGCAGGGATTAAAGTGTGTGGAAGCTATGGGAGTCATAGTTTAGCAAAGTGAACTGAATAAATGGATAAATAACATGGCAACTAGCATAAAGCATGTCAAACTATGAGTGTGCATTGCTTCTCATGACGTAAACAAATAACTCAAAAGGAACATAATCTCTTCAGACAACTGAAGAAGCAGTAGCACAATGTCTAATGCTAAATTTTCTCTACACTTGATGTTAACCAAAGGTTTTGGCAAATTAATATATGCAAATCTAGTTCCAAGCACATTTAATACACCTCTTGGCAGGTACATATTTTTGGCTACATAAGTGTCTCAGATAGGTGTAGCAGGATTAGTTCAAAATCTAGGTGGTGCAGTCAGGATAACTGCTGGTATTCTATTCTAAGGCGTTACCAAGCAATGACATGACCAATGTTAAATAAAACTACTATACAAATTAAGACAAGAAGGCTTAAAACTAAATAGAAGTAAATTATACATCTGAAAGCAGTCTGTCATGTAAATGGGGCATATTTGACTTCAGAAAAGCTTAAACCTGTTGCTGACAAATAAAAAACCAAACGAAAAAAACAAGAATGAAAAAAACACAGCCCAGCAGTTCAGGACCCGTAATTAGCAGATACTTAATCCAACTTGTTCCAACCAAGGTGAAATTACTGGCAACGGCCGAAAGGTCTTTGAAACAAACAGTCTTTATTGAAACAAAATTACTCCAAGCGCTTTCACCCGTATATTATCGGGCTTTTTCAAGGAAAATCACTCAGCAACATTGTGCGCATCTGTAATTCGATCCAACAACCTCTGCCTCCCAAGGCGCTAGGATTATAAGTACTTCTACCTAGATCATGTGCATTACATCAGTTCTTCAGCTGTAAAGATGTTCTTTGCCCCAGGGCAAGTCTACTGCATCTAATGAACACACCACCAGAACTTGTATACCAACTCAGAGATCTCAATACCTCCACTACATATAGGCAATCATATAGTTATATAAATGAAAACAAATCACATTTACCTAATCCCAGCTGCAAGCATTTTGCATCGCAAACCATACTGACACACTCTCAGTTGCAAACTTTATACATCATTTATAATCTACCCAATTATTGTCAGTCAAACATTACATAGTTCATTGAAATCCAGCCTTCTCTTAAACCTCATTCCTCCCCTGTATGTATTGTTTCTTCTTCTTCTTCTTCTTTCGGCTTTTCCTGGTTAGGGGTCACCACAGCAGAACTCCGGTCCGCTAATGATTGGCATTAGATTTTTATGGTGCTGAGGTGCCAGCCCGACGCCCAGCCTTCAGCGAAGGTATGCCCATTCAGCATGTCTTTCAAATGCCACTTGACCACGGGGAGGACATGCAGACTTCACACAGAAGGCACTCCAGCTGAGTATTGTTTCTAAAATGTCCATTTGCTCCTACCCTTTTTTAAAGATCTTCATTCCAGTTGTTCTGTCTGTTACTATATTTACTACTTCTAGTACAGTTGGTTTAGACTTTGATTTCCATTTCCTAGTAATTGCTTTTTTAGCAGTCACCATAATTAGACTCAGCAAGGCCTTATAATGTCTAGGCAATTCCGATTCGGTATTATAGCTCAGAAAAATCATTTCCCTACTTATACCAATTTGCTCACCCAGTATCTCTGACAGAGTAGTCTGCAGGAAATCTTTAAAGTCTGCCAGCTCATTACACTTCCAGAAAAATATGTTGCCAATTACCTCTTTCTTCCCCATTACACCTCTAACCATACCTCTTAACTGTCCAGATTTTCACAGAATGTCAATTTTTGGATCAAATTTTTGGTGTGTTCCCCATAAAATGTGTGTTTTTTCTGGCAAGTCACTGGGCTAATCTGTGGAATGAAGTCACTAAATAATGACATACATTTGAATTTCAGACTTCAAATCCTTCAGAAAATGTATGTTAAAACAAACAATGTTACTCTAGCAACTTTCTAAGTTTATAAGAGCAATACTTAAAATATGTCCCTATTTTTGGGCCTTCGTCTACTCATTTTATTGGGCTTTGTTCAGATTTCTTGCACTAAGATGTTGAGAGCTGTGCTGTCAACATTTGCTGTCTACCCGAGGAAAAATTCTCTGGAGTCTGCTTGTGGTATAAAAATATCTATGTAAACATTTCCAAGCAAAAATCCTAAATCTTTCAAGATTTTGTTGCATATTTGAGAGACATACATATATCCCCCAATCGTTTCTTTGTGAATTGCTTATCCAGTCTCTCTTCCCAATCCTTCCTAACCTCCTTTGATTGATTCTTATAATTATCATGCAATATTTATATGCTCTGCTAATTATTCCTTTTTTAATGGCAGCTTCTTTTCTAGATTCTACTAAAAACGTTAACAGTGCTTGTCTTTTGTTTAGGATCCCGTATTTCTTTCTCTTTGCCTATACTCTGATATCAACCCTTGATAGGGAAGGCAGTCTCTAACCTGCAGTACAAACAAATTATTGGTGTCTTCCCATTCTATTACCTGGGTCTATATTATAAAGATGAACATTTACTTACCCAAATACCTAAACGTCGACCCATCTTCATCAAACTGCATATACACCGAACGCCCAAAACCGTAAAATTCAAAAAGTTGAACTGTCATACTTGTCCCACCCCACCGCCCGCTACATACTACCTACACAAACAAACTAAATAAACCACATATATACACTAACCAAAACCCTACTTCTAACCCTAAACTAAACCCTACTTCTAACCCTACACTAAATCTTACATATACCACCATGTATGCACTTAACTTAACCCACACCCTAACCCTAAGGTCCGTAACTATCACACACTTACCTTAAAAAGCTAAACCCAAACAAACTAAATAATCCACACATACACACTTAACAAAAACTACACCAAATCTATCATACATTACCATCTATGCACTTACCTTAACCCACACCCTAACCCTAAGGTCCGTAACTATCGCACACTTACCTTACGGAGCTATACCGCAGAAGGCCAACCATGACAATTTAACGTTTCTGCTTTCACGCTTCTGGACAATCGATGTTTCCATGGTTTGATGAAGACGTGTCGACGTTTAAGCGTTCGGGTAAGTCAACATTCCTCTTTTTAATATAGACCCCTATTACCTACCCCCTATAGTTATTTGCTCCCAATACCTTGGTTCCTTTGCCAGTTTTCTCCAATAAATTCCAGCCCCCTCTTGCCTAATTGCAGTCATCCATATTGGCAGAATCTCCTTCCAACATTCACATGGTGACTTATTTCTTAGAATACTTTCTGCTACTTTATGAATGTAATATTTAGTATGATTATTGTTATTCTGCTTAAATACCTGCATCCAAAATCCCAGTCTCTCCTTGTTTCTTGAGCTTCCATTCTGTTTCATTATCATTCCCTTCCACTTTGAATTATAGGTTTCTGCTTGTGCAATGTATAGGAGGTTTAACTGTGCAGCTCTGAAATATCCCTTCAAATCGGGTAATCCCAATCTGCCTTGTTCTATTGGAAGAATCAGCTTATCCCACTTGACTCTTGCCATCTTCCCCTCCCAGATAAAATTCTTCAGCTTTTTATTAATTGCTATCCATAACATTTACTCTGGTTAATGAAAATATGCCTGACCTGTATATAAGACTAAAGGGACTAAACATTTTAACTGCTTGCATCTTCCTATCCATGTTCATGTAACAGAGCTTCCAATTTCTTTGTTTTTGTATTATCTTTTGTTTAGTCTCTTCCCACATATCCTTAGCTACCAAAATGGAATAATTTTTAATCCTTACTCCTAAATACTTTCTTTTATCATGTCCACATAAATATGGATATTACTGAACTAATTATTGTATGGGCATATAATTTATGGCTATTGCCTTTGTTTTAGCTTCATTAACTTTGTATCCAAAAAAGATGTGAAACTCTCAAAGTGTTCCACAACACTGCAATGTCCTTTTCTGGCTTTGTCAGGTATAAATAATATCACCTGCAGATATTGCCAGCTTTTCTTGACTACCATACCAATTATATCCTTGAATTTCTGAGTCACTTATTTTCTTTGTCAATGGTACTAAATATAATGCAAATAACAAAGGGGAAAGAGGACACTCCTGCCTGTTTTTTTTTTCTGCTCAAGCAGAAATTATCAGAGAGGACCATTACCACTTTAATTTTTGCCTCCAATCCCTCATATATCCTCCTAATCAACCTTATAATTTTATCAAAATTTCCCAAATCTTCTTTACTAAATAATCATCTGGTTTCTGGCACATGTGCCTGGACCACCTGAATCTACTCTCTTTGACGTTCTTTCTAATTGGAGGTACTTTGGCTTTTACTCTGATTACTTCACTTCTTCATCTGTGCATCCTACCACCTGTCTGAGGTCCTTCATCTCCATCACGTTGACTGCACTGCCGTCACTGCCAAGATTTCTGTTCCATACAGCAGTACTGGTCATATCACTGTTTTGCACATCTTACTTTTCAGCTTCTTTGGTATTATTTTATCACATGCTACCCTGGCACACTTTGAAAGTTGGCTGGGGCTCCCCAGATTATAGCTTTTACCTTCTCATTCATGCTTCCCTCCTCCTTAACCACCCTTCCCAAATACCTGAATACGTTAATCCTGTTCCAGTACATGCCATTCTATCTCAAGTTTTAGCTTTTTCTGATTTACCCCATCCATTGCCATGACAAATATCTTGTCTGTACTCAGTTTCATCCCATGTGCCTTCAGTTTTGCATTTCATTTCCCTAGCATTTCCTGAAGTTTCTGTTTAGAATTTGCTTGTAATGCCTCATTGTCTGTATACACCTGTTTCATTGATCTGCCTCCTCCAACCCGTTTGTTAATGTAGTCTATCACCAGTATGACGAGCAGTGGGCTCAGAGATGAACCCTGATGCATACCCACTCCCACTGGAAACCCCTCTGTGAATCTGAACACTGTTCATACTTGTATCATTGGGTTCTTGTACATGGTATGCATTAATTCTGCCATTGCTTCTGGGAATTTGAACCATTGCAGGATTGCCCAAATCAGCTTTCTTGGGACCTTGTCATACTCTTTCTCCAAGCCTAGGAATGCCCAGTTAGACTATTTTCTCATCTCCAGCTTCTTTTCTACTATTTGTGTCATTGCAAATATTGGGTCAGTTATGCTGTATCCTGATCTGAATCCAAAGTGCTCATCACCCATCTTACTTTCTACTGCTCTGTATCAGTCACCATCCCCTGCACTTTCATGCAGCATGACAGGTGTTTGATACCACTGTATTCCCATCATTTGGGACTGTCTCCTTTTTTCTTGCACACTGTCACCAGAATGTTTATTCTCCAGCCATCTGGGATGCACCTCTCTCTCTCCATACTGCAATGAGTATCCTCTGATCTTACCTTTTCCCGAACACACCCAACATCTTGATCATGCTTGCTGTGACCTCCTCTGATTTCATTGCTTTCCCTGATTTCATGTTCATTAATGCTGCTCTTATTATCTTCTAGGGTGGTCTCTTCTTCCGGTTTCATTGTAGGCTGTGTTTGGGGTAATACATCTTCTGTGGCATTTTCTTCATTCAAAAGCTGCTGGAAGTACTCCTTCTATCTGCCTTAGACATCCCAAGGAGTTGTGGGCAGCTTTTTGCTGGTATCCATTATGAAAAATGTCTGATGACTGTCTTTATTATCTTTCAAAAGTCTTTGCCTTGCAACATGATAAAGTTTGTTTCTGCCATTTGGTGAGTCACTTTCTAGAAGCTGTTTGAGTGCCTTTGATGCATTGTTCTTTGTTATTATGACTACTCTCTTAGCCTCTTTGTTAGCCAGCCAGTATTCTTTATTAGCCTGGTCCATCTTTTAGGTTCATAGGTGTTTACTAGGTTAACGACCACAAGGGCCTTTTTAAGCCTAACCATGCATCCCAAATCTCTGACAAGTTCTGATACCCTTGATAAGTGTAAGCATGGGCCTGGGAGATGAACAATTTACAGGTTACCTCTGTCCATTAGAGACATTGGTGCCAAACTAGGGATGAATTTCCGGTTTCCCATCCAATTGTCCAAGTTGCACTTGAATTGGTTTAGGGAGGAACTCTAATTCACATGGATGTTCCAGAGATGGGGTAGTCTCTAGGATACATACCTATCTCTCCAGCAGGTCCTATTTATATCACAGGCAAAGTTTAAGTCTTTAGAACGGGTAATTCTGGTGTAGTTTGTTTTGTGGATATGCAGGAGGTCCATCAGAGTGGGGTCTGACAATGCCCTGTATACCAGGCATAGATTTCCCCTCATGTAGGAGACAAAATACAGAGATAGTGCCTTGAGGCAGTCTGCATAGGACATGTTGCTTACAGCCTGTATTCTATTAGTGAGGAACCTATGTGGACATTCCAGTTGTTGGATATGCCTGATTAGGTACATACCAAAGGGGGCATTGTACTCAATGATAGGTCTGATGAATTCCGAATAAAAAGGAACAATGATTTCCTTGGATGTAGATGCCATACCTTTGTTTATAGGCTGCGCAGCATAGAATGATTTCCTCACCACTGTAGACATGTGATGATCAAAGGCTAGATTACTATCTATGTGTGTTCCTAAGTACTTGACTACTGGGTCAGTTCTAAAGGGTGTGTTGTCAATATGATAGTTACCAGGGATGGATGACTTCCCAAAGGATACTACTATGCATTTCTTGGCATTTAGTTTTAGTCCATGGCTCTGACACCAGTTGTTTGTCTGTGTCAGCCCCTCCTGGAGAACATTTGTGTCAGTATGAGATTCAATGACAGCTCCTAATTTGCAATCAACTGCAAGTTTAGTCAGCAAGAGACCACTGATATTGGCCTTGACATCTGAGAAGTAAATGCCAAAAAGGAGTGGTCCAAGGACTGATCCCTGAGGGACTCCACTTGTGACTGGCCTCTTTATACAGGTGGACTCCCCAGTTCTAACTTCCTGGGTCCTGTCTGTGAGCCAGTTGGCTATCCACCGGGTGATATACGAGTTAGTACCTAACCTCTTGAGTTTGTCAACAATGCCCGAGTGGGGTATTGTGTTGAATGCCTTGGCCAGGTCAAGATAGGCACTGTGAACAACTTTGCCCTCATCCATTGCTTTGGTGACCTTTTCGAAGAAGTCCACCAGGTTGAGTATGTATGATCTGCCCTTGAAGAAACCAAACTGGGTTGGGTCATGTCTGGAGGTTTACTATATCTCTTTTGATCAACTCCATGATAATTCTTTCCATGACTTTACATATAAGACTAGTGAGACTTATGGGTCTGTAGTTTCCAGGGTCTATAGATGTCCCACCTTTGTGCAAATGGATGATTGTTGCCTTTCTTCATTCATGAGGCAAGAAGCCTGTTTGGAGGCTACAGTTAAATGGTAATTCCAGAGGCTCTGATAGGTTATGTTTCATGCTATTTAGAAGGCATCCTGGGATATTGTCTGGGCCCATTGATGCAGTGTTCTTGGTCTTAGAGAGAGCATTAAGGACCTGTTCCCTAGTGATAATAGGGAGAGTTATATTTAATGATATTTCCTGAGGGAAGGTTGAGGGGGAGAGAGGGGTAAATGTGGAGCTGAATTTATCTATTTTTCTATCTTGCACTTTTTCTTACAGTCATTCATAGTTTCATATGTTCATAGGTAAGTATTAGGCTAGCTGTCCTTGCCTAGCCAGTTTACCTTTTTGTGCTCAGTATAACCTGTCCCATTTGGTTATAGACTGGCTACATACACATGGTCAATAATTATACAATACACCTAATGATAATAAGTGGGATCATACTTTAGAAAATTTGAAGGGACCCATGCATAGTGTAAACCATTTCATAGCTGCTTCTGTCCATTAGTAGTACAGGGGGCACTTTTGTGGTACATTTTCTGTTTTCCATCTGCAGATCTAGGTTGTGCTTGAATATGGACAGGGATGAACTTTGATTTATGTGTATGGGGAGTCTGCTCCCCAGCAGCTGTATCCTCTGCTAGACATACCTATCCCTTCAAACCATTCTGTTGATGTTATAGAAGAGGTTTAGATCCCAAGACCAAGTATTTCTGATGTGAATTGACTTGCTGATGTGCAGTAAATCCATCAGTAATGTTTCGTGGGTGCTTTGTGTTCCAGACATAGGTCACCCCTTATCAGTCTATAGGATACCAAGTATAGTGACAGGGCTTTGAGTAGGTCCATGTAGGACTTGTTGTGTAGGCCCTGTATTCTTTTAGTAAGGTATCTCTGTGGGTGTTCCAGTTGTTGCATGTGTCTGGACAGATACATGTCATAGGGGCCATTCTATTCAATGACTGGCCTAATGAGGGCTGAGTAAAGGGGAGCAATGACATCCCTAGAGCCAGTCACAATCCCTTTGCTTATAAGCTAGGCAGTATAGAAAGATTTTCTAACAGCAATATACACATGTTGGCCACTGTTTACATAGGTTCCCAAATCTCAAACAGTTGGGTCAATTCTCAGGGGGGTACTGTTAATCTCCATGGAGTAGATAAATTCCCAAAGGATACAATAATGCATTTTTGGCATCTAGCTTTAGTCTATGCTTTTAGAAGCAGTTATTTATTTGAGACAAACATTCCTGCAGGATGGCTAAGTAGTTTGTAGATTCAATGAGTGCTCCTAGCTTGCAGTTAGCTGCACATGTCAGCTAGAGCCTTTTAATATTGGCTTTTACTTCAGAAAAGTAGATGCCAGAGGACGAACCCTGGGGGGACTCCACTAGTTACTGGTCTCTTTGTGGAGGTAGCTTCCTCTACTTTGATTATTTGCGCCCCATCTGTGATGCATATATGATACACACACACACACACACACACACACACACACACACACACACACACACACACACACACACACACACACACACACACGTGTGTGTATGTGTGTGTGTGTGTGTGTGTGTGTGTGTGTGATATGTTTATCATTCTTTTGATAACTTCTTGACTTCTGCATTCCACCCCAGCTTTCCTTATGTATCTTATTTCTATACCTGGCTTGACAGTATATCTGTTCTATAGTCCTAATACATAATGTTTTGAGACATTGCCATTCTTCTTCAACTCCACCAATTTCCTCTTCTTCATAACAAATATCTTTTTACTATGAATATCAGAAGTGTTCTAAATAAGATCAGTAAATGTTATGCCTGGGTTGCAAATCACTCCCAAGACATTATTGTTCTCACAGAAACTTGGCTACAGGGATATTCTCCCCCCTGGATATAATATACTATGACTTGACCGCCAAAAGAAAAAAGGTGGAGGAGTGGCTATTGCCTACTCCAGTCACCTTACTTTCACTCCTTTAGATAAACTAAACCTATCCTTTCTGCCAGCAGAAATACTGACTGCCAACCTTATACTTAGCCATATTACAATCACCATAGGAGCAATCTATAATCCCCCAGGGGACAACATTCCCTTACTGGAAAATATTCTCTCTTACCTATCACAACACATACATAATGAAATCCTCCTCCTTGGTGATGTAAATATAAATTGGCTATCCTTTAGCTTACTAAACTCTAATTTATCTATCACCTTACATGGCTTTACACAACTTATCACTACACCCACATGTACAAATAAACCTCACAACTCTAACTCTCTCATTGACTGGATATTAGTCTCTAACCCACTTACATACCACAACCCTTCAACCCTACCTGATGCTCTTAGTGAGCACTCTCCAATAAGTGCTCAGATTCAGTTCACATTCCCCCATCCCACATAGATATATTACATGTCATAGATTATCAAGCTTTCACACTGAAATTTTTAACTCCCTCCTCTCAAAAATTAGCTGGTCCTTTCTGAGCCAAATCCCACTAGATAAGGCAGTGCACTCATTTAATTCAACATTCCTCAGTATTCTTAACTCACTGGCACCTATCCGTACACTGCAAATAAAATCCAATATATCACCTTGGTTAACAAACACTATCTGAAACTTCATGAAATATAAGGACAAGATGTGGAAGACATAGGTAAAAACACATTTACCTGCAAAAAATATAAGGAACTTAGAAATCAGACAAAAAATAAAATAAAGACAAAAAAAGAATTCTATAATAACTCACCAACTGCACAAAAATCAAATCCTTCTAAATTTTGGCATACAATTAACCAAATTCTCCATCGTGGAAATCCCTCACCTCCAAACCCTTGCCCAGCTAATACTCCACAAGAAACTGCAGACATTTTCAATTCACATTTCATTGAATACATTACGAAGATGCTACCCTCTTGTCTCCAACTACCAGCACTACTATCTCTCCCAACCTTTCTCCTATTCTAAACTCTAGTACTAATTTTTCCCTAAAATCTGTACCCATCAACTACATTAAATCCCTGTTGAGCAAATTGAAGCCCTGCTTTGCCTCCACCGACAATATCCCTCCCTACTTCCTTCAAGTATCAGCAAACACTCTGGCTATTCCTGTATCTATCCTAATAAATCATTCTATCTCTGAATCTAAAGTTCTCCATCTGGAAAGAATTCTACACTCTACCTATGGTTCCTATGGGACTGAATGCAGAGATTAAGTGGAAGTGTTTTATTTAATTGTTTAATTATTTGATTATATAATTGAATGATGAAATATGTAATTTTGTATAAAAGGTAACATATTTGTATGTAAAGTTTGTAACTCTTTGAAGGTCTTGTACCGAGGCGCTAGAGAGAAAGAGAGAAAATAAAGTTTTTTGTGTCTGAGCCAGTGGTCTTGATTTAATCTTTAGATTTTGTCTGACAGATGCATGGTTTTACATCCACCTTTCACTCAACAGACCAGGTAACCCAAGCTGGGCATCTAGACAATGTCTGGCCAGTAGATTATTAACTCAGGTCTATTAGGCTTTTTATGGTGGTCACATGCTGGTACAAAGAGTCACACAGACACCTCTCACTGTTAGTATGAGCCCCTGGCATGGGTTAGAGTAGGCTGTTTTCTCAACCAACTTATCACCGGCAAATAACCATTTCCATTTTTGGCAACATTAAGCAGTGTGACCAGAACAACTAGAGATGATTTTTTACACCACAGAGTGGCTAGCCCTGACAGAGTCTTTGATCCATGTTCTCCTGTCTACAGGATACTGCCTAAAGTGGTTGGTCTACCCACCTCTTTCCCTATAGGCTCTCTCTAGGGTCTGTGCTGCTGCCCATTACTGCATTCAGTTTTGGGTGCTTTTGAAGTAGAAACTAGATGTGTTATCTTATTTGGACACTTCCTTTTTGGAATCCACCTCCCCTAGGCTAAAAGACTCTAGAAATATGAAACACATCATTCAGTTTTAAATTCAAGCCAAAAGGGCTGCCTTATACATCTATATTATATATTTTATATATATATATATATATATATATATATATATTAGTATTATATACTTATGCCTTATATAACTGGAGAGAAGGAAACTGCCAGTGGAGATAAACACATTACTTCCAGACACAGCACAGTGGACTGCATTCTAGAAACAAAACTAAATCTGGGTTCTGTTTTGCCTGTGAAATTGTTCATCTGCTATATGGGCTTCTAAGTCAGATCTGGCCAGAACTCAATATCTCTCTATAGCTACTGATAGCAATACTAGATTTTCCAAATGAAATGCTAATTTTTTTTGTTTTACATTTTCTTTGTGCAACATTAAAGCTGCTTTGATATTTGACTTTACCTAGTTCAGTTCTTCATTTTATTTAATCAATTTTAAATGTTTGTGGCTATTGATTTATTTCTTAACAGCTTAAGGGTATGTGCATTGGAATGGTGGACTAAAAGTGGTTGGCATTTACCTTTTGAAAATTTTACTGCTTAGGCTATTGCCAAGCCGTGGTGGTACAGCTGTAGCATTGTTGCCTCACAGCAAGAGGTTCGCCTGTTCGATTCTTGGCTGGAGTTCCTTCTGTGTGGAGTCTGCATGTCCTCCCCATGGTTGAGTGGCCTCTGAAAGACATGTGTGAATGGGCGAGCCTTTGCTGAAGGTTGGGTGTCGGACTGGCAACTTGGCACTATAAAAAAATCTACTGCCAATCATTAACGGATGGAGTTCCACTGTGGCGATCCCTAACCAGGAAAAGCCAAAAAGACAAACAACAACTGCTTAGGCTATTGATTCCAGACAATGTTTAACACAAAAATTATTTTAAGAATAGTTTGTAACTAAATTTCTGCTATGCTAGTACAATCTAACTAGTAGCAACATGATTGTAAAGACAGGCAAAATTATGTTGATACAGGAACAATACAATACCATTAATCCCTCCTAGAAAAATATTGTGTGTGTGTGTGTGTGTGTGTGTGTGTGTGTGTGTGTGTGTGTGTGTGTGTGTGTGTGTGTGTGTGTGTGTGTGTTAGTGTGTGTGTTAATGTATAAAATAATCTTGGTCAAGTTTCAGTTATTGTTGGTAAGATTCCATTGGAGGTCACTAGGCTCACTCTAATTTGTGCAAAATCCTGGAGAAACCATGATTATAAATCTGCTGTGTTCATAGGTTCATAGGTTCACAGGTAGGTAATAGGCTATTGGCCCTAGGGCCTATACAAGCCTAGCCAAAAAGGTACCTTGGCTTTCGCCACCCAAGAAAATTATTTTCCTGTGCCCCTGTCAAGCAGAACTGCAGAAGTGATCCCTGGGGTGAATTTCCTATTACTCATCCAATCATCAAGATTTTTCTTGAAGAGTGCTAATGAGGAGCTCTGTTTGACATAGATAGGTAGTCTGTTCCAGAGTATGGGAAGTCTCTGGGAAAGGAATCTATCCCTCCAGCATATTCTGTTTATTGTGGTGACAAAGTTTAGGTCCCTAGAGTGTGCAGCTCAGAGGGATTGGGATTTCTTTAAGTGGCGCATGTCCAACAGCTCTGGGTTTGACATAGCTTTATATGTTAGGCAGAGATCGCCTCTGAGTAGGCGATATGCAAAGGAGTAAAGCTGGAGTTTTTTGAGACGGTCTGCATAAGGCATCTGTTTGAGGCCAGTAATCCTCTTTGTGAGGTATTTTTGTGGCCTTTCCAGTTGTTGTAGATGTCTTGTGAGGTACATACCAAAAGGGGCGTTTTACTCTATAATGGGTCTAATGAGTGATGAGTAGAGGGGAACAATGACCTCTTTTTTTCTGGATGAGAAACCTTTTGTGATGAGGTGTGCCATGTAGAAAGATTTCCTGACCACTGTGGCGATGTGATTATCAAAGGAGAGACTACTGTCCACCTGTGTCCCAAGGTCTCTTATCACACTTTTGGTGTTTAGACTACCACCTATGTGGTAGCTCATGGGTACAGAATATTTTACCAAAGGGGATGACAATGCACTTTTTGGCATTGAGCTTGAGACCATGTCTTTGACACCAGGCATCTGTCTCAGTGAGGCCCTTTTGTAAGATGTCCACATCGTTAGGAGTTTTGATTGTGGCTCCTAGTTTGCAGTCATCTGCAAATTTAGTTAGCCAAAGACCTTCTGTGTTAGCCTGAACTTCAGAGAAATAGATAACAAACAGGAGAGGACCCAGGAATGAACCCTGTGGTACTCCACTTGTCACTGGTCTGAAGTCTGATTTGGAGTCTGCTACTTTCACAGTGTGGGTTTTGTCAGTAAGACAGTTGGCAACCCATCTTGTGACATAGGGATTTATACCTAGTTTAGTGAGTTTATCTATAATTCCAGAGTGGGGGATGGTGTCAAATGCCTTGGTGAGATCTAGATAGGCTGTGTGAACCACCTTACCCTCATCTATGGCTTTGGTGACTACTTCAAAGAAGTCTATCACGTTTAGGAGACATGATCTGCCTTTTAAAACCCAAACTGTGTGGGGTCCAGAGTTTGGAGATCTCCAATGTCTTTGTTTATGAGTTCCATGATGATATGCTCCATGGCCTTGCAGACGAGGCTCGTCAGGCTAATGGGGTGGTAGTTCCTGGGGTCTGTTGTGGCTCCCCCCTTTGTGGAGTGGGATAACTGTCACATTGCGCCATTCAATGGGCACAAAGCCTGAGGTGAGGCTATGATTGAACATGGTACTTAGGTGGGGTGCCAGTTCATTCTGTAGTTCATGTAGAAGGCAGCCTGAGATGTTGTCAGGTCCTATGGATGCTGTGTTCTTGGCTTTTGAGAGTGAGGTTTTTACTTGTGCAGCCGTGATTACAGGAACTTTGCATTATTCCGGTATAAAGATGGGCCCGTTAGGGGGTGAGAGGGTGGTAAAGTTACACTGAACCTATCTGCCAGGATGTTGGCAATATCAGTTGGTTCTGTATATTTAGTGTCATTGTGCTGTAACTCAGAGCAGATCCGAGTGCTGCCATTGAGATTCTTGACATAGCTATAGAATGCTTTGTGGTTGTCTTTAGAATCAGTGGCAATTTTGCTTTCATAACTAGCTTTAGAGGATTTTATGAGGGATCTCAGCTTTTTACTGAGGTTGACCAGGGAGTTCCTCCAATCGTGGGATTTTACTCTTTTTTTGCTACAGTTTCTTTCTTCTATTGTAGAGTTTGTTTATGGCAGAAGACCACCAGATTGGCTTCCTTTTTTTGGAGGATAGCATTTTGGTTCTGTTAGGGATAGCACGATCCATGCACTCGTGTAAGTGCTTATAAAGTGCATTTGTGTAGGATTCAGCAGTCGTTCCTCTATTGTCCATCTGCATGGGTGTCATAAAGTTTGCCACTTCTGTCTTAAGAAGCATGAAGTTGGCTTTGGAGAAATTTTTTACGGTTGTTTTCCTAATGGGGGGTGGGAGCGGGATGTGGATGTCTAGGGTGATTAGCTTGTGGTCGGATCTGACCAATGAGGAGCTGACCTCTGGTGTGGAACACCAGTCACCCATGTTGGTGATGACCAGGTCTAGGATATTGCTGCCCCTGGTGGGGGTGTGGATAAGTTAATCCAAGGCATTGGAATTGATGATTTCCAGAAAACGTTGAGCAAAAGAGTTGATACATGAGTAGTTTTCCCAGTTAATGGTAGGGTAGTTGAAATCACCCATTATTAGAGTGTTGGGTTGTACCTTAATATTTTCCAGTGTATCAAAAAAAGAGGAGTGGGAATCCTGGGGCATGGTGGGGGTCTGTAGCAAGCTACAAGCTGGATTGTGGTTTTGCCCAGAGTTAGTTGAACTTGGATAATCTTGGATGCATTATGCTGAGCAACTAGCTTGGAGGTGTGGATATCCTTAATGAATATGGACACGCCTCCACCTTTAGTGTTTCGGTCCGGGTTTGGTGGCCGAAAGGTGTGGTATGAATTATAGCCTGGTAATGCAGGGGTGCTCACTGGAGCTTTGAACCAGGTCTCCATCACTGCACAGATGTCAATGTTCTCCATTTTAAGGAGTGCCTCGAGTGAGTGCATTTTGAGGTTTAGACTTCTAGTATTAAGTAGCATTACCCTCAGGTTTTGCTTGCTTGTACCTGTTACAGTGGTGAATTTGTCATTTGAACCTTGCCTAAAAAAGGCACTATAGGGGTGGCAAGAGCCTTTGCCAGTATCTGGAATCTCAAGGGCGACAGTTGCAGGCCATCTCTGGCAAAGCAGCGTGGTCTGTCGATCATGTCATCTCAGGCAGACAGATACTAGATTCCCTTAGAATGACACCAGAAGCTTAGCCAATTGTTAAAGTCAATCATTTTGTCCTTGTACTGTGGTGTCATTCTGGGTGATGGCAGGATGCTACTCAGGGCTAGGGTCATACCTGCCTGGGCTACAAGATCGGAGAGCTCCTCCATGTCTTTTTTCATGTAGTCCAGGGAGGTATGTCTCAGGTCATTCACATCAACATGGATAATGACAGAGTCATATTTGTACTTGTTATGGAGTGACCTGAGTGCATGCGTTATGTGGTGGATCCTGGCACTTGACAGGCAGCTGACAGTAACTTTTTCCTTGTTTAGCCTGGTGAGTGGAACATCAGTAAACCTGACTATAGAGTCACCTATGACTAGAGTGTTGGGTACGTTATGCCTTATGGGCTATAGTTGAGTGGCACACTGAGTATGTGGGCTATGTGTCATTTGGGTTGTGTTGGGGGTGGAGGTTGCTTGCATTTCTGCTGTGGAGGTCTCTGTTGTTTGGGCAGATTTGTACTGAGAGCCTCCGCAAATGTAGGTGTGTGTTTTGTGCTTCTCTGTGTGTATTTTGGTGGTGTAAGTTTTGAGGGATTATGTGATGAGTGTGGTGCGATGCAAGTGTTTACCTTCTCCTCTTGACTGTCTAGGCCAGTCTTTGGTGAAGAGAGCTTTGGTTCCAGTTTGGCTATATAAGTGCATCTCTCACAAGTCGTAGTGTTGGGTGGTAGGAGAAGAGGGTTGTCTGTGTACATGAGGCAATTGTTGCATTCTCCCAAGATGTCCAGATTCATCAGGTAGACAGGAGAAAACACCGGGAGCTGACCTTTAGACATGCCTGAATAAGTGCTTATTTATTAAGTACTAAAAACTGTTTTCCTCTAGACAAGTGAGGAAAGTTGAGTGTTGTAGTAATTTGTAACTTATTTAGTGCTTACAATGAGTTCTGAACAAGTGCTGAGCTCAAAGAAACAGATGAGTGCTAAAACTAAAAAGCTGACTAGTTGCAAGGGAAATTTTGAAGAACAGAAGTTATGGCGCCAGGAATAGTTTAACCCCAGTTAAGTGGGGGGGGGGGGCGCGCTTAGGAGCTCACAAATAGTCCTGGACACAGCAAATCCGTAGACCTGCCACAGGAAAGGGGGGAAGCAAGCTTAGAATTTTTTTTCCAGTAAAGTGGAAATGGAGAAAGCTGGAATAGAAGTTAGTTCAATGTTAAGAATCTGAGTGGGTTGGCCTTCACAAATGTTCTCTATTAGATTGAGTGAACTAATGACACTACACTGGGAGGAGTGTGACAGATCAAATATACATAATGGGCAGGCAACTGCAAAGCCACCAAGTATAAGAACATACAACACTAGGTATAAGAACACACAACACTAGGGAGGGTGGGTGGGAAAATATTACAGTTCCTAGCTGCAGTCACTAAATTAAAGTTTTAAACAGATCAAGGAGCAGACTCAAGAATGCTTTTAACTGTAAACAGACAATTATCAAAAATGCACAGAAAAGTTCGGACAGAGCACTCACAAACAGAAAAGACAACTCTCAGTATGAAAAAGCAGTTTACAGTTAAGTAATGTTAAAACAGTATAAAACAGTACATAAATGCTGTGAAACAATAAAAAAGCCTTACAACAGTGCAAAATGTAGTAGATCAACTGTATAGCACAATTATAAGCATTTCAGAAGTGCAGTTCAGTGAAATAAGTGTAAGAAATAACTTATCCTGCTCTTGGAATCTTAAGGAATTTCCACTTATGCAATGCAATCCAGAGCCTGAGCAATACAAGCACAACCTTTATAAAACACAGGGTTTATATAGCAGTAAGAATGGAAGAGTTGGAAGATCGGATTACTACTCAGCCCCTGCTATTACCCAATCACTCATACTAAACAATGTAAAGCTTGTGACAGATAGTAACTGTTACATGAGGCAACAGTGTGTATGTGCTGTCAAGGCCAGTTGTCCCTTATATATTATTTGATACCAGCCCATGCAGATTTAAAGCTCATAGCATCACATACAAATTGTCTGCAATGTTGAAGATTGTAAAATACTATCCCCTGACTATTACATATAATTGTTTTTTCAACTGTGCAGATATATTGTGTATCAAACCTTTTTAGGCTACAAAACAGTTTTATCAGCAGCCTCAAGGGAAATACACAGTAATATACCTTGCACAGTTGTAATTTTATTTTTTAGACAGAGTGAGATGGAAACAGTTAAAAAAAGAGCTCTGTGGAATATGAAATGATCAGTGTCTTAGCTGACTAAAAACTGCAAAGCAAAAAGATTTTAATTTGCTGGTGTTGCTAAGGATTAGAGCTGCCTTTGGTGCATCTAAGACTATGTCCACTTAAACAGAATGGAGTGGTTTTGTGTGCAGAACATGCAGAAGTCCAACTCAGTTTGCCTCTACATGACATCAGAATGCAGCCTGAGCTGAACAAAATTGGTGCTAGAGCTGGAAATGAGATGTCTTGAGCCAAATGAGAGCATAGAAGGTGCAAAGAGAGTAGGAAGACATGGAGGCTAAAGCTGAAAAAAGAGAGAACCGGGTGACCGGGGGAAAACTGAGGAGTACTACAATAATTTGGAGATATGTTCACTTCTACTGTAAGCCACAGTGTTCCTGAGTAATAAAGCACTACATGTATAGAGGAAGCCAATGACCAATCAGGCAGACTCCTTACAGCAATTCAGGCAAATCATGTGGGAGGAATTGCTAGAAATATTGAAATTAGTATAATTTAGGACTCCAACAGTCCCTGAGGTGATGGTGCCAAAAAATACCTCAAGGTTTTATGTAAACCATTGGAAAGTCAATTTTCACTTATTCATCTTTTCAATTTCAATATACTGAAAAATATTTCCTTGAGCCATGCATAAGAAAGAAACTTGTCAAATAAGGGGCTTTTTACAAGGGTAAAGTCCTCTTTCCCTCCTCGCCCCCACTACTTTAATATGTCAAAATCCCACAACAGTGGGGGCAATCTATAACCCACGGTGTACAGTCTCACACAGTACACCCACAGTGCCTTAAACCAATAAGAGTGTAAGTGAATCTAATGTAAAAATTCACTTACACTGTTATAACCAAAAGAGTTGCACATGGTCGAACATTGATGTAGTGATATATATATATATATATATATATATATATATATATATAAAGAGAAAGAGAGAGAAAGACAGATATCTATATCTATATTTATCTCTCTCTCTCTCTCTCTATATATATATATATATATATATATATATATATATATACATACACATATCTCTCTCTCTCTCTATATATATATATATATAGTTATAAATTTGGAGAGAAATTTGATGCAAACAGTTCTCTCCCATTGTGTATCTGGATTCTTTCCTCCCCTTTGTTGTTTGGAAAAATATTCTGGCATTCCTTAGGCATTATTTGTTTTATGCAGTCCTGCTTATGCCATTTTTATTGTATTAGATGACCATAATCAGTAGTGGCTGAATCAGCCAATGGCACAGCTCTTACTTTCTGACTACCACAGTCTTGTATACTGAGACTAAGGGTAATAATTGCAGTAAATTTGTAGTGTAAATTACCTTACCATTTAATTGTATTTTGGACATACTTTCTGATCTTATTCCTGGCTCCTATTTTGTTTATAATTACAAAAACACTTATCTTACAAATGTCTTCTCCATTTAGCTTCATCTGCACATCCACATTCATAGGGATGATTGATTCCTGCAGAGTGAGGTTTGTATAACACTTTACTTTGCCCTTGCCCCCATTCCCGAAATGCCCCCCATATAATTAGCTTTATACACTATGATCTCCATCCCAGTTCCCATATTCCCCTCCTCCCAGTTAAAGAACTACCACTTATTAATCAACCACCAGTTTATATTAACAAAACTGTGCCAAGGAATGCATTACTTAACACATTGCAGTCATTTGATCCCATTAGTATTTGCTACTTATCCGGCTGCACAAAATTCTAACAAGCAAGTACATACACCTTACTATATTCTGCTTCTGCTATGTGATACACAATTAACCCCACTAAAAGGAAGAATAAATGCAATATCCCAAAATATTACTAATGCTCCTCATATCCTGCTTCTTACTAGACTACTTATTCGGTGATTCAACAGTACAATAACATTATCCCCACAAAACAATCACTCTTATTATCACTACTCAGTTGCACCACCCGAATGGTGGCTAAATTACAAAAACAGGCTCTCAAAGCCACTCAAGAATTAATGTCTCACACTACATGCTTCCTGAGTAGAACCATGCGCTTAGCATATAACATTCTCCCCCTCACAGCACTAGAAACCTTTAGTTTATTATGGCAGGGGATACTGAACCAAATCCATTATCTACAAGCATTAAACCAAGCAGCATGCAAAGCCTCACAACATATAAAACATCATAATATCAAAGTTGCAGCATTTAACATTAATTGTATGAATAGCAAATTATCTTTACTCAAATCCTAGGTTATACAACACGGCCCAGCTGTGCTAGCTATTACAGAATCCTAGCTTAAAGATAATTACGGTGTATTTCAAGTTCTTACAAAACAACTATTATATTTTTTTTCGAAAACAGACCAAGACCAAGAACGGGAAGAGGAGGAGGACTTCTGTTTATTAAAATAGCCTCAATATCCAAGCCATGCTAGAAGATTCTACATCATCCAAACCTGACACAGAACCCAACTATCAACTGGTGATGGTGGAGTTTGGTAACACAGTTAAAATTAACATTACTGTTCTCTACATGTTCCGTACCAGCCACTCTGACCCTGAATGAATCCTACCTGAATGTTTTTGCCAGTAAAACAAACAGAACTAAACTGTTACTTCTTAGTGACTTCATTCTTAATTGACTCATTTCACAGAAAATAAATAAATAAATACATGACTAAAGTAAAATAAAAAAATAAATAAAATAAAAAAATAAGCAGATCACTGTAAAAGCATACCTTCCTTTAGTTAACACACCAACTTATAAGTTTCTCCAAATAAATTAAGTATTCCTCTTTAATCGACATAATAACAAAAACTTCACATAAAATGCAAACTAGTACACACATTACCAAACTTACCTAGTGACAATAACACTGCAATGTTTTACTGGTCTTTTAAAACAGAATTACATATAAATGTTGTATATACCATTGTAGCTCTAATTGTTACAACCCACATGGCCCGAGTTATGACTGCATATGGACATTGTACCAGTCCACCCACCTAGTTAAATAAATAAATACATACAAACTGCATACATGCACGCATAAACAAATAAATGATCAAGTAAACACATAGAAGCAAGTGCATGACCTCATAGCCATGATGGATGAAACATTAGAGAAGATAGGTGGAGCTACATGCCAAAGCATTATTTACCTAATCAAGGGTTACTGGCAGGTACCCTTGAAACTGACAGCAAGAGAAAATTATGCATTTATTACTCCCATTTTGGTTTTGCAGATTTACCAAAATGTTCTTTGGTATAAAGGATATCCCATGTGTGTGTGTGTGTGTGTGTGTGTGTGTGTGTGTGTGTGTGTGTGTGTGTGTGTGTGTGTGTGTAGGTGGGTTTATGTCTGCATGTGTGTACCTATAAGCAAAATAATATTTGTCAAATTTAAATTATTATTGTTAAGACTGTAATGGAAGGTTCAGGGTTCAGTACAAGACTTTGTGAAAGCAGAGCCAATGATTTAGTGCTGCTCTGTAGCTGTACAGTGTAAAGGCACCAGTGCATTTTTATCACAATCCCTCAAGGCTAATCCCTACTCGTATATTATTTGGTGCCAGTCATTGTAGGGTTAAAGCTTGTATTGTCTCATATAAACTGATGATAGTGCATGTCATAAGACTGCAACCCCTGTCTGTCACAATACACTACAAACCATATTCAAAAAATGTTTACTGAACCTATCTAATATTCTTGATCCAGGAATAAGTCAGGTGTCTGTGAGTTAGGGCAATGAAAACTTACAGCTTACTCAGGAAGACAGCACTACCTTGTTAAATGTCCAGATGTATAAAAACTAGAATTTACTTTGGTGTCCGATTTCAAAATTTATCAAAATACATTTTCAATTAACATTTATGCTGATAAAATTTACAGTTCTTCCCAAATTACTGTTTGTAAATATTCTAGGTTGGGGTGATTAAAGAATTCATAGTGACTATACATTGTGTAAAAATATCAAATATGACTTTTCTTAAAAATTTCATTGTGTTTGATTGTTGAATTTCTTCTGTGTATTTCATGATACACTAACACAGATGTATAGTAGTATTCCGAGAAGTATTTCTGGGAAAACACACATTCATATATGTGTGTGTGTGTGTGTGTGTGTGTGTGTGTGTGTGTGTGTGTGTGTGTGTGTGTGTGTGTATATGTATATATATATATATATATATATATATATATATATATATATATATATATATATATAGTGAGAGAGAGAGAGAGAGAGAGAGTGGAAAATCAGCTTGTTGAAGTGTATCAGCATTTTGTGCTGAGATCCCAATACATCAAGGAATGGGGACTTTGCCCTTTCCCCACTATATAGCAATCTCTGTGTTGGCATATAAAATTATCAGGTGTGTGGGAGGTGCAGGAGGGCTTGCCCCCTACCCCTGCAAAAACACTGGTTTGCTGTTAGTTTCAGTCTTTTGCTGATCAATGCTTTTGTGCTTTGATCATTTGGGACCAATTATTTCTGTCTCAGCATTCCTGTGTGTCGATGAAGTATCGTGCTTCCATACGTGTATTATTATATATTTTATGACTGTTTATATATGCGTGTGTCTATATATATATATATATATATATATATATATATATATATATATATATATATATATATATGTATACACACTTTTGTGTGTGTGTGTGTGTGTGTGTGTGTGTGTACTGATTAACGTTAAAACACCCAAATACTGACCGTCAAGATGTTGAACACAAAATGTTGCTGCTCATGCTCTGAGCAATACCCTCAGTGCATGCAAAATTTTAAACTTAAAAAAAAACATATAAAACATTCTTCTTTTTTTTTTGCAGGTGGGGCAAGCCCCTGCACCTCATATCCTCTATTAATTATATATAATAACTCCAGGATCGCACAGAGTTGGGGAAATTGCTTATCTGTTGACCAAATTTGTATCAGCTACACAAATGTTGAAAAAACATGGATTTCACATTATTCAGCTCCAATATATGTATGTATTAGGGCATATATTTTCTTTTAGGGTATGGGGATATCTCATATGTAGATATGTGAAGCATTAGTGTGTGTATGTCCTTAACAATGATAATTGTAATGGATATTGCATGCATGTACTTAACACCGGGTTCCAATATGCTAAAAAAAAGAACCAAAAATGCAGGAGAAAAGCAAATATCAAACATTGCTCTTCTCCTTTTAACTTATTTTTTGAAGGAGAGCAAGACCCCTGCACCCCCACACCCCCTTAACTTATATCTACTAAATCTGAGATTGCAATACCTCAGAGAAAAGGAAGCTTTCTGAGAAATGGTCATCTCAGTCTTAGTAAGTCAGTTTTTTTAGACATTTAGTCTCAGCATTACAAAGGATCATAGGATCATAGGAGGTTACTAGGCTAATGGCACCAGGGCCCTTACAAGCCTTGCCGAGTTCAACCCATGTTCCCAAGGGTGTCTGGATCAAGCAGACACTAAAATGAGCACCTACTGCCCCTGTCCAAAAGGGACACAGGTAGAACCCCCCCCCCCCCCCCCGGGGTGAATTTCTGGTTACCCAGCCAGTCATCCAAATTGCCTTTAAATAGGGCCAACAAGGGGCTTTGTTTAACATGAATAGGAAGCTTGTTTTAAAGGTGAGACAACCAGCAAGTTCTGTTGATGTTGAGCAGGTGACTCATGTGCTATTTGACTTGCGAATGTGCAGCATTTCCATTAAAGCTGGGTCAGAGATTGCTCTATATGCAAGGCACAGGTCACCTCTGAGCTGTCTGTATGACACAGAGCAAAGTGACAGTGATTTCAGTTTGTCTGCATAAGACAGATCTCGAAGACCCTGAATTTTTTTCATAAAGAACCTTTGTGATCTCTCTCCAGTTGCTGCAGGTGTTTGGAAAGGAACATAGCAAAGGGAGCTTTTATTGGCCTGATGAAGGAAGAGTACAGGGGAGTTATAACCTTTTTTTTTGCCTTTATTTATGAGATATGCAATATAAAATTCCCTTCTTACCGCTGTGGAGACATGGTGATTGAAGTTAAGCTTGCTGTCTACCTGTTTGCCCAGATCTCTCACCACTGACTGTGTGCTTAGGGTATTGTTATTGATGTGGTAGTTTGCAGGAACAGCACCATTGCTGAAGGGGATGATAATGAATTTTTTTGCATTAAGTTTAAGACCATGACTTTAGCACCAGTCATTAGTCTGCATAAGACCTTCTTGCAGGATGTTGACATCGCTAGAGGTTTCAATGATCGCTCCCAGTTTGCAGTCATCAGCAAACTTTGTCAGCTACAGTCCTTTAGTTTTAGCCTGTACTTCGGAGAAGTAGATTTGAAACAGTAGGGGTCCCAGAACTGATCTCTGTGGAACACCACTGGTTACAGGTTTGTTGGAGGAGGTGGAGTTCCCTATTTTGACCATATAAGTTCTATTAGTGAGTCATTTTGCAACCCCATAGCTGGGTGAGTTTATCAATGATACCTGGGTGGGGATTGTGTCAAAGGTCTTGGCTAAGTCTAGGTAGGCCATATGCACAGATTTGCCCTCATCTAGGGCTTTGATGACTGTCTCGAGGAAGTCCACCAAGTTTAACAGGCATGAACTCCCCTTGACAAAGCCAAAGTGGGTGAGGTCGAGCATTTGAAGCTTTCCAATATCTTTGTTAATAAGGTCCATGATGATTCATTCCATGGCCTTGCAGATAAGGCTGGTTGTGCTAATGAGTCTATAGTTCCCGGGGTCTGTGGATGCACCCACTTTGTGCAAATGGATGATGGTAGCTGTTTTCCATTCCACTGGGATGAAGCCAGTGCTTAGGCTGTGATTGAAAGGGATGCTCAATGGTGATGCTAATTCCTGTTTTAACTCTTGTAGAACACAGCCCGGGATGTTATTTGGTCCCATAGAGGCTGTGTTTTTGGCCTTGGAGAGGGCATTTAAGACCTGGTCCTTGGAGATACTAGGCAGGACAGGTGTTTGGGATGCTTTAGAGTATATGTGGTGGACAAGGGAGTGAAGTTTTCAATGAACCTATCAGCCAGCAGGTTTGCTATATCCACAGGCTCTGTGTATGTAGTATCATTAACTATGAGTTCAGCGCAAATCTAGACCTTACCTTTGAGATTATGGATGCAACTAAAGAACGCCTTGTGGTTATTCTTAGTTAGGAAAGCTAATTTGGATTCATAGTTAGCTATGGAGGAGTTCACTAGGAGTCTTATTTGCTTGTTTAAGTTGAGGAGGTAGTGTTTCCAGTTTTAATACCTTCATGCTCTTAGACAGCAATTTCTTTCTCATATAGTATAGCCTGTTAATGGCACAATGTCTACTAGGCAGGTTTGTTTTTCCTTGAAGATCTTGCTTTGGTTCTGTCAGGTATGGCAGAGTCAATGCAATTGTACAGGTGCGTGTATAAAGCATTAGTGTATGACTCAGCATAGGTGTCTGTTCCATCGATGGGGGGAGGGGATATGAAGCTATTTATGCCATCATGTAAGAGGTTGTAACTGGCCATGGAGAAGTTTATTAGTCTAGTTGTTGCTAAGGTGTTTCTTCTAGTGAGACTGATTTGGAGTCAGATCTCACCAGGGATGGCCACACACTGGGGATGGTGCAGCGGTCTCCCATGTTGGTGAGTACCAGGTTCAGGATGTTTGAGCCTGTTGTTGGTGTGTCAACCAGCTGCTCCAGGGTACTGGAGTTAAAGAAGTCCAGGAACATTTGGGCAACTGAGTTAGAACATGTATAATTTACCCAGTCTATGGACGGGTAATTAAAGTCACCCAAATCCAGGGCGTTTGGTTGTATCTTGATTGACTGAAGTAGATTCAAGTAGGCTGAGTGGACATCCTGATTCATGGACGGGGTCCCATAGCTGGCAATGACCTGAAGCAGGGTCTTACCTGCAGTCAATTGCACCTGAAGTAATTCAAGGGAATTGTGCTGTTTAACTAATCTAGAGGTGAATTTATTTTTAAGGAATATTGATACACCACCTCCTTTAGTTGTCATGCCTTCAGTTTGTGGTCTGAATATGTGGAAGGAAATGTAACCTGGTATAGCTGGGGTGCTTTCCACAGCCTTAAACCAGGTCTCAGTGACTGCACAAATGTCAGCATCCAGTCAGTACAGTTTCTAGTTTAGACTCACTAAAGCAGGTCACATCATTTCAAATGGTTACCCATGCAACACTGCCTTTCTGGTCATGCGTCAGTAAACCTTCATGGTGTTAGCATCTGTATCTCAGACTCTTTGCTTACTAATCTTTGACAGCATGTATAGTGTTGTAAGTAAATATACTATACAAGTTAAATCATGATAGACATGTCAACTAAATGCCATAGAAAATAGCTACCTATGAATAAAGACAGAAGATGGTCTTGAGGGTGGCGTCTACATTAGCTAGAAGTAGTATTATTACATCTACTGCCAGTTTACATGTATTTCTGCTGGTATCATTTCCATTGTGAACATCTGAGACTATGGCAGTGTATATGATAACCACATCTGGTGCAGTATTTAGCTGTGCCAAATGTTCATACTTGATAAACCAGCACATAGACAGTATAAACATAATCTGTTATTAAAAGTTAAGGAGAACAATACATTTTATTTATGTCTATAACAGGAAACCTTGGAGGGCGATTATGAGTGCATCATTTTTGTGTGTGTGAGAGAGAGAGATAGAGATAGAAAAACAGAGACAGATAGAGAAAGGACAGAGAGAGAGAGAGAGAGAAATATTCAAACCATTGAAAACATGCAGTGTCTTTTTAGATATGTTTTCTGGCTGTCTCACATCCCCAAGGGATGGAATACAGTTTTGCACTCGAGCAAGAAACAACATACTGTTATCATAGATGGCATACTCATATCAGCAGGCAATTAAAAAGGCAATGGGTCATGACAATGCATCAGGTAGCTTCTTGCACAGAACCAAAGACTGCCTTGTAAAATGTATATCAATATTTATTAAGAAGCTCAAGAAGACAGTGTAGGTATCAAGACTCTGGCATCAGGAAGTAATGGCTTCCCTGCATAAAGGAGGGGTTATCATGGACTTTGATAACTGTAGGTTAGTGAACCCAAGCTTCCTAAACAAAGCCATGAAGAGAATCATCATGGAATTCATTTGGAATGAAGCAGTTCACCTAATTCTCCTTCACCAGGCAAGTACAGATTCATCAAGAGTAGATACCTGGCTTCTAAATATACTTTCTTTGGTAACGTTAGAAGAGGAAGAAGGAGAAGTAACTTGAAGACATGAGGTACAGATGAGGGACTGTTCCAGAAACAGCAGAAGAGGTGATGTGCTTGTACTTGGCTAAGGCTTTTGATACAGTCCTCCAAATGGGATTTTTTTAACAACTGGTATGAAGTGAATGTAAATATATCCATAGGGCAAAAATAGGTAAATGGCAAAACACAAGTTATGGGTAGGAGATGAGTAATCAGTGGCATTGAACAGGGTTTGTACTGGGCCTTTTCCTGTTTTGAATTTTCTTTTCTGAAGTCAAAGCAGGAAGACAACTTTGGATTACAAAACTCACTCTAAGGTAACTAGTGTAGTTACATTTTTAGTAGATTTTTCTGTATTACAAGATTTGTTGGATAAGATTCACACCTCACCTGATATTATAATAATAATAATAATAATAATAATAATAATAATAATAATAACATTGTTTTATCATCAACAATTATCATCCTTAGCTTTGGGTGGAAAAATACCATTATTTACAAACTGGTTGGGCAAATACAGAAAAAGTGTTAATATAATATAATATAAGATCTAGGAGCCATGACTGACGACAAGCCCAAACTCAGCCATTGGAATACAAATGTAATTAGAAATTTGAAGGGGTGGCTCATATGATGCTTTAAAATATAGCTAACAACTCTACAGACTTAAAAACTCCTCTGTACACTACCCTACACTAATTCACCCTGTTGAACATAGCGCAGCTTTCATAACCTTTCTCACCAAGCATCATATGCAGCTTGAGAAAGCACAGAGATTCAGACAAAATGAGTAGTCTTGTTCTGAAAGATTGCTAGGGATATCTCTTTACTCCACAGTATACAGACCAGTCAGTTGGACCGTTCTCTTTGTTTCCAAAGTAGTGACAAACTGACTGTTGTTTGAAAAGCTGTGCCTAGAACAAACATGTAGTAGTGTCAACATGTAAACAACAGGGCAAAAGAGAGAAATACATTGCAAAGAGTCTACTATGCCCTTGAAATGCTATCTTTGTGGCAGTATCGTGTAAAAAATACTTAAAAAATCTGAATGACTACATGAAGGATAGAAAATATCTATGTGAGGTAACAGCATTCAAACTTCTTGAAGGCCATTAGTTTGCTAGCTTGACCCTGCTAATACCACCATCTATAAATCTCAGTATTTTGCTTTCTGTGCACATATATATGTATATCTTTACTTCTAAATTTGTGAATTCTCACCCTGGCTGTGCTTGCAAATGTTCACTATTGATCACTGCATTACCCCAGGAGACATACAGAAATAAATACATACTAATGTATGCAGAAACACATGTAAATGCAGATCTTGCCCCCCCCACACACACACACACACACATGCGCGCGTGCGTGCGAGCTCAAGCTCGCATGTGTGTGTGTGTGTGTGTGTGTGTGTGTGTGTGTGTGTGTGTGTGTGTGTGTGTGTGTGTGTGTGTGTGTGAGTATGAGTGTCTATGAATAAATCAGATATGATCTACAGACAGGCTAAACTGTGACTTCTGAATATTGGAAGGCAGACATATGAGAAAGTAGAATGCTGGAACATTCCAGATATGTGTGTATGTGTGCATGTATACTGGTCAGGGTTACAGTAAGGAACAGAGACAGGTATAAATGTTATGTTAAATATATGATCTGCATGTTTGTAGTGTATCTGAGTGTCTTGTTTAGTGGTATGTTAGGAAAAGGGTATTTTGTAATGTAATGCAATGGGGCTAGGGCTATGGTTAGCACACATAAGTAAGGTGGTGCAGGAGAGATTTAAGATCATTTGTCCAATCTTGCTTATGTGCTAACCCTGACCCTAGCCCTAACTCGCCCCTAACCCTAACATTACACATAACATTATAAGGTAACATTTCCCTAACATTTCCCTATTACAGACAATGTGTGTTTTCAGGATTTAGTATTCAGTATTTTTTTTTTCCATTTTCTGGTTTTGTTTATTGTGTTTGGTCTGTTGTGGAAGTGTCCGCCAGTTCCTGTGGTGGGTGTTGCACTTGAGAAGCACATCACCATTCACTGTTTCTCCTTTGCAATAGCCCCGCAACGCAGATCTGCCTTAAAGTGTCACCTAGCATGTAAATTGGGGTGCTATGGCAAAGCCTCTCTAAATATACTAACTCCAAGACTGCACAACCATAAGCACAAGGAGAAAATTTCATACTCCTACTGTTCCACGATTTCCACATCTCCATACGTAATAAAGGGCTTTTTGACAAAATACACAAATTGATATAAATGGTTCGGCTATTCCCGTTTTATCTCAAGAAGGTGCAGTGTTTAGCAGGTATCTCGAAAAGTTGCTGCAAGTCTACTACATGACACATTGTAATTTAAAGTATTTATTTGCTGCCATATGCTTAAGTGAAATTATTTAATTACATTTTGCTATGTTATTGACTCCTAGGTGACAATTAATTAGTCTGTTTAGATTTTATTTAATTATTATTATTACTATTATTATTATGCTATTTAATAGTACCGCTATTACTATTTTTTAGCGTGGATAGCATCTCCACTGGTTATGTGTTCCCTTCTGTCTTCAAATTAATAATTTCTTCCACCTGATTGATTCACTGTACTCCTTTGACCTGTTCTTTTATGTAAACTGTTTGCTCAGTGTATCTGAGGTTTCTGTTCAAGAGGTCTTCCACTTCATTCTCCCTCCATATGAAGGTTGTGTGCAGCTTTACTGTAATGTTAACCAGTATTACTTAGGAAACCCAAAGGCATGCCTTTTATATGATTCCTTATTTCTTCTCCTGCACATGTTGCTCTTTCAAATCAATATTTCTTTCTTTCTTTCTTTCTTTCCTTCTTTACATAATTTTATCACTGGCAAATGAGACAGGACCCTGAATAATCCACAGCTCCACTTCCTTACACTTGCTTCACTGTTTTTATTGCTTTACCTTCTAGCCTATGTCTATCATTAGCTTCTAGTAACATTCTTTCTCATATGTTCATAGGTTCATAGGTAGGTAGTAGGCTATCTGCCCAAGGGCATTTATAAGCCTAGCCAGAGTGCGTCAGCTTTCGTCGACCCATTGATTAATTAACTGAGCCTCTGTCAAGAAGAGCCAATGAAGTGATCCCAGGGGTGTATTTTCTGTTACCCATCCACTCGTCAAGGTTTCTCTTGAAGAGTGTTAGTGAGGGGCTCTGCCTAATGTAGTTAGGAATTTTGTTCCAAAGCATGGGGAGTCTCTGTGACAGGAATCTATCCCTCCAGCATGTTCTATTTATTGTTGTGGTGAGGTTTAGCTCACTAGAGCGAGGGGCTCGCAGTGACTTGGATTTCTTTAGGTGGATCATGTCCATCAATTCTGAGTTGGACATGGCTTTGTAATCAGGCAAAGATCACCTCTGAGTAAACGATATGCCACTGAGTACAGCTGGAGTTTTTCCAGTTGGGCTGCATAGGACATATGTTTGAAGCCAGTAATCCTCTTGGTGAGGTACTTTTGTGGTCTTTCCAGCTGTTGGAAGTGTCTTGTGAGGTACATCCCAAATGGGGCATTGTACTCTATGATGGGTCTGATGAGTGACTAGTAGAGGGGCACTATAACCTCTTTATTTCTAGATGCGAACCCTTTAGTAATTAGATGGACTATGTAGAAGGATTTCCTAACTACTTTGGCAATATGATTGTCAGAGGAGAGATTACTGTCTACCTGGGTCCCCAGATCTCTTATTACCTCTTCTGTATTAAGGGGGCTGCCACCTATGTGGTAATTCATGGGTGTTTTGTTTTTCCCAAATGGGATGACTATGCATTTTTTGGCATTTAGCTTGAGACCATGACTTTGACACCAGGTGTCCATCTCAGTAAGGCCTTTTCGGAGAATGTCCGTGTCAGCCAGAGAGTCAATTATGGCTCTCAGTTTGCAGACATCGGCGAACTTGGTTGGCCATAGTCCTCCTGTGTTTGCCTGTACTTCTGAGAAGTATATGCCGAACAGTAGGGGTCCCAGGACCGAGCCTTGTGGGACACCACTTGTGACTGGTTTAGAGTTGGACCTGGAGCCCGCTGTTCTTACTGTGTGAGTTCTGTCTGTAAGCCAGTTGGCAACCCGTCTCGTGATGTAGGGGTTTATGTTCAGGCTGGTGAGTTTTTATATAATTCCCGAGTGGGGAATGGTGTCAAAACCCTTGGTGAGGTCAAGGTAGTCTGTGTGAACTACCTTCCCCTAATCTATGCCCTTGGTGACTGTCTCAAAGAAGTCAACCAGGTTTAGTAGGCATGATCTGCCCTTAACAAAGCCGAATTGGGTCGGGTCAAGTATTTGGAGGTTCCCAATGTCTTTGTTAATGAGCTCCATGATGTTGCGCTCCATAGCCTTGCAGACCAGGCTAGTCAGGCTTATGGGGTGATAGTTACCAGGGTCAGTTGTGGCCCCTCCTTTGTGGAGTGGAATAACCATTGCTGTGCTCCATTCTATGGGCATGTAGCCTGTGGAGAGGCTGAGGTTGAACAGTGTGTTTAGGTGAGGGGCTAGTTCATTCTGTAGTTCGTGCAAGATGCAGTCTGAGACACCAACTGGCCCCATTGATGCTGTGCTTTTGGCTTTTGAAAGGGCTGTTTTCACCTGTGCGTCTGTGATTGTTATCTGGGACACTACACTTTTCCAGTATTGTGGGCCCTTTTGGGGGCGAGAGGGGGGGGGGGTGAAGTTTGCACTGAATCTATCTGCCAGGATGTTGGCAATATCAGTGGGTTCAGTATATTTTGTGCTATTTTGCACTAGCTCTGAGCGTATCTGCGAGTTGCCACTTAGATTCTTGACATAGCTAAAGAAGGCTTTGTGGTTATCTTTCAAATCCTTGGTTATTTTTCTTTTGAAGTTAGCTTTGGAGGATTTTATGAGGGACCTTAGTTTCTTACTGATACTGATCAGGGATGTCTTTCCTTCTTGGGATTTGCTTTTTTTCTGAACTAGTTTCCTCCTTCTATTGTATAGCTTGTTTATGGCAGGAGTCCACCAGACTGGTTTCCTTCTCTTAGGGGAGTGAGTCTTGGTTTTGCTAGGGATGGCAGGTGCTCATAGAGTGCATTTGTAAAGGTTCCTGCATCTTGGACACTGTTATCCTTTAGCTTGGGGGCTGTGAAACTTACCATCGCTGTCTTAAGTAAGGTGAAGTTTGCTATAGAAATGTTTTTCACTGTGATTTCCTTCGTTGGAGGTGGTGGTGTGGTGTGGACATCCAGAGTGATTAGTTTATGGTCTGATCTAACCAGTGACAGGTTGACCTCTGGTGTGGAACACCTGTCGCCCATGTTGGTGATGACCAGGTCCAATATGTTTTCACCTCTGATAGGGGAGTTTACCAGCTGATCCAGGGCATTTGAGTTGATAAATTCCAGGAAGCTCTGGACCTGGGAGTTTGTACTTGAGTAGTTTTCCCAGTTAATGGTAGGGTAATCGAAATCTCCCAATATCAGGGTGTTCGGTAGGACCTTCATGTTTTCCAGTGTCTCCAGAAAGGCGGAGTGGTGGTCCTGGGTCATGGAGGGTGATCTGTAGCAGGCCACAATTTGCATTGCAGATTTTCCTGATGTTAGTTGCACATGGATGATGTCGGAGGTATCATGCTGTGCCACTAACCTGGAGGTGTAGGTATCCTTGATGAATATGGATACACCCCCTCCTTTTGTGTTTCGGTCCATGTTCTGTGGCCGAAATGTGTGGTATGAGTTGTAGCTCAGTAGTGCTGGGGTTCTCTCTGGAGCCTTGAACCAGGTTTCAGTTACTGCACAGATGTCGACATTCTCCATACTGAGGAGTGCTTCGAGTGCATGCATTTTGAGATTTAACATCCTCGCGTTGAGTAGCATAACCCTCATTTTTTTATTTGTGCTGTTTATGGAGGTGGGTTTAACTTTTGAGCCTTGCCTAAAAATGGCACTATGGGGGCAGCAAGAGCCTTGGCCAGTATTCGAAAGCCTAGGGGTGACAGGTGCAAGCCATCTCTTGTGAAGTAACGAGGCTTGTTGAGCATGTTGTCCCAGGCTGACAGACACTGGATCCCCTTTGAATGACACCAGAAGCTTGGCCAAATGTTGAAATTGATCATTTTTTCTTTATACTGCGGTATCATTCTTGATGAGGCAGGATGCTACTCAGGGCCAGGGTCATACCCGCCTGGGCTACATGATCAGAGAGCTCTTCCATGTCTCTTTTCATGTAGTCCAGGGTGGTACATCTCAGGTCATTCACACCAATATGAACAATGACAGAGTCATATTTGTACTTGTTCTGGAGTGACCTGAGTGCTTGTGTTATGTGGTGGATTCTGGCTCCCAACAGGCAACTAACAGTAACCTTCTCCTTGTCCAGCCTAGTGAGTAGGACGCCAGTGTGCCTGACTATAGAGTCGCCTATTACTAGTGTGTGTTAGGTATGTTATTTCACCTTAAGGGCTGTGATTGTGCAGCACACTGATTTTGTGTTTTATGTGTTGTCTGGTTTGTGACGGGAGGTGCAGGTTTTTTGGGTGTCTGCTTTGGAGGTCTCTGGTGCTTTTGCAGATTTTTATTTAGAGCCTCCGAGTATGATTTTGTGTATTTATGTGTATTTTTTGCCAGTGCTGGTTTAGTATGTTTATGTGAGGCTGGATGCGTGGTGCAAGTGTTAACCTTCTCCTCATGACTGCCTGTTCCAGTCTTGGGTGGAGAGAGCTTAACCTCCAATTTAGCTATATAATTGCATCTCTCGCATATGTTAATGTTTTGTGGTAGGAGGAGAGGGTTGTCTGTGTACATGAGGTAGTTGTAACATTGCCTCAGGATACTCAGGTTCACCAGCTGGACTGGAGAGTATACCTGAAATTGCCCTTTGGTCATGCCTGAATAGTAAGGTGAGCTGCTTAGTCGCTTGGTTGGTGAGGGATGAATAATGAGCCTTGCCCTGCTGGGCAATTAAGTGTCAGGGTATATTAGTGCTTGCTATTAGGTCTGAGCAAGTGCTGGACTGTAGGATTCTTTTTAAGTGCTTAGGTTGACAGTTAGACTACTTACAAGGGAAAAACTGAAGAGGAGACTTGGTGGAGCCGGGATAAATTTAGCCATAGCTAACCAGCACTGCCCGGACGTGCAAAACCGTGCAAATACAGTTTTTACAGCAGGGAAATGAAAGAGATAGACAGTAGCCCAAAATGGCCTATAAACTACTAACTTCTGGGATGGAACCACTCCTCCAGGGACAGATGACTGCTCAAAGCTACCTCTCTCACAGGTGAACAGAGAAACCTCCTTCTATCCAAGTAAGGTATGGGCAACTCAGGAAATTGTAACACAGCCCTGAATTCAGCAGTAGCCTGAAAACTGGACTATACTAGCTTAGAAAGGCAGAAAAAAAGGAAAAACATTTCTTTTTGAAAAGGCAAGGCAAAAACAGTAAAAAATGCACTGAAAACAACTTTAAACAACAACAGACAGTAAAAAATACACTTAAAACAGCTTTAGATGACTACAAGCAATCAGAAAAGGCTTTTAAACAAATTACCCAATTAACCAGTAAAAAATCTCAAAACTGAGCCTTGTTCCTGTAGTCTTCAACCAGACAAGTTCTAACTGCACACTCCTGCCACTGGGTTGCAGGGGAACCTTCTCCAAAAAAGAAGGCCTGGATTAGTGCTCAAGTTACACAAACAAAGCTAGATTTAGCAGGCCTGGATCTAGTCTATGCTACAGCAAACAAGGCACACCAATTTCAGTAAGAAACAGTTCAAATATGCAGGCACTATAAGCCTTTAACCAGAAATTCCCAGCTCAGAAGGGCAGAGTCCAGCCTCTCCTCCCACAAGAGTGCAGACCATGAACCTTCTTAATGTAAAATAACTGGCCTGAAGCCCAAGTGCTTAAACCAGAACTAATACACTTTTAGAATAATAGACACTGATCCTTCAATCAGCAGTTCCCAACTTAGAAGGATGTAAGCCACCTGTCCTGCCACAACCGTGCAGACCATAAACCTTCTTAATGTAAAATAACTGGTCTGAAGCCCAAGTGCTTAAACCAAAAAGCTTAGAATGATAGCTACACTTTAATCAGGTTACTACCAAGCAGTAATAAATACAACTGAATACTTTTAAGAAGGCCTGGATTAGTGCTCAAGTGATACAAACAAAGCTAGATTCAGCAGGCCTGGATCTAGTCTATGCTACAGCAAACAAGGCGCACCAATTTCAATAAGAAACACTTCAAATATGCAGGCAGTATAAGCCTTTAACCAGAAATTCCCAGCTCAGAAGGGCAGAGTCCAGCCTCTCCTCCCACAAGAGTGCAGACCACGAACCTTCTTAGTGTAAAATAACTGGCCTGAAGCTCAAGTACTTAAGCCAGAACTAATACACTTTTAGAATAACAGACAATGAGCGTTCACTCAGCAGTTCCCAACTTAGAAGGATGTAAGCTACCTGTCCTGCTGCAACAGTGAAGTCCACAAACCTTCTTAATGTAAAACAACTGGTCTGAAGCCTAAGTGCTTAAACCAAAAGGCTTAGGTTGATAGTTACACCAAGCAGTAATAAATACAATTGAGTACTTTTAAGATGACGCAAAAGCAATATAAAGTAATAAAGTAGGAAGAAACACAAAAACAGTAAAAGCAGATGAATAAAGTGCAAATGTTATTTATTTATTTTTTGAGTGAGCAAATGAGATGGGCCCAGGAGGAGTATCCAAATGCAAATTTACAAGAGGGGAGGGCAGTTTCAAAGCCACCAAGATTAACACCAAAACAAAAGCAGGGAGGATCGGTAGGGAACTAACTGAAAAAACAGAGCCACAACTTCCAGCTAGATAGTATTCAATGCAACACAAATAAATCAGTTTAAATGCTGTATTATTTGAAAAAACTGCAGATAAAGATTTACTTAAATTCACTTATACGTCCAGTTGATTGCATGTAGGTCTTAGCTGGCCAAAGCTCAGAGTTTAAGCAGAAAATAATCCAAAATGTACCACTTATATAAGGCAGAAACCGAATATCAATGAAGTGAACTACCCCCACTTATCACTGGCTATGCAGGAATTCTAACAAGCACTAAATTCTAAAAAGCATTAACTGAAAAAACAGAGCCACAACTTCCAGCTAGATAGTATTCAATGCAACACAAATAAATCAATTTAAATGCTGTATTATTTGAAAAAAATTGCAGATAAAGATTTACTTAAATTCACTTATACGTCCAGTTGATTGCATGTAGGTCTTAGCTGGCCAAAGCTCAGAGTTTAAACAGAAAATAATCCAAAATGTACCACTTAAATAAGGTAGAAACCGAATATCAATGAAGTGAACTACCCCCACTTATCACTGGCTATGCAGGAATTCTAACAAGCACTAAATTCTAACAAGCATTAACTGAAAAAACAGAGCCACAACTTTTCATCTAAACAATATTTTTACCATCCCTTTACACAAGACTAATTCACCTTCATCTCTTACCAGATTTCCACTTCATAGCCAACGTTCACTTGCTAAAACACTAGAAATGTTGGTTAGTGGACAGGTTTGATTTTATAGTTAATAAATGTGGACTTCTGACTCGGTCTCAGTATGGGTCCTGAAAAGTTTATAGCATTGCAGCTCTCCCCTGCTTTATCACATAAAATAGTTAAACAAACGTGGGCAAAATTAATCTAACAGAGGATGTGGTTATTGGTTTAAAAAGAGATTTTAGTCATTTGATCTATTCAGGTTTTTACTGACCAGCTTAAAGTGCCCTTGCAGTGGTTCTCCAGCTATATTTCAGAGGGATCCCCATTCAAATCTGCATTAAACATATTTGGTCAAATACATGCTCCATTTCCACTGACATTTTCTATAGCTTATGTGAAGTGTCTTGTGACCTTTCTGTTTTTCAGTGACTTGTCTCCATCATATTTGACCTATCACTTATGCATATGATCTTGCCTTAAAATGAAAGAGTAAAAATGCTCTTATAAAGAATCCCAGACAAATCTGGAAATGGGTTAAAGAATCAAACTGATAATTAGCCCTGACAAATCATATGGTGTGTAGGTATGCATGCATGTATGACTGTATTTATCTATGGCACTTTTACTAGCCTATAGGCAAATCAAGGAATGGGTATCCTAGATTCAATGGATCTATTATTTATCTCACAGGTTCCCTTCTTTAAATATCTTAACATATGAATAGTTCTCTCCCTGCCTTGCTGAATCAACACTGAGAATATAATAGATAAAAGTACCTCACACTTTTCAGTATGCTGTAGACTGACTCATCTTACACATGACTCTCCAAATGCCATAGCTAACTACATTTTAATCTTTGTTAGTGGAGATTCTGCCAGTGACAGCAGTAAACTGCAAATAACATACATGCTTCAAACACCTTTACACCAACATTGTCATTTTATTACTCTAATAATGCCAAAAGAGGACCACTTTGTACATTTTTTTTAAACAAGAAACATCTTTATTGAATTATCACTTATGACATAGGCATTAATACATTTATACAAATGAAAACAAATCACATTGACATATTTTCAGTTGCAAATATTATACATCACTTGTAGTCTTCTATACAGTCATCCAGTCAAACACTATATAGCTCATTCAATTCCTGCTTTCCCTTAAACCTCATTCCTCCTCCAAAACATTATTTTGCATTTATTATTCCCATGTTTTTCTATGTAATTTGCTCCTATCCTTTTCTAAAGATCCCACTTCCAGTTATTTTGTTTCAATTACTATATTCACTACTTCTAGTACAGTTGGTTTATACTCTGATTTACATTTTCTAGTAACTGCTTTTTTTGGCAGCCCCCAGAATTAAACTCGGTAATGCCTTACTTATGTCTAGGCAATTTTGATTCTGTATCACATCTCAAAGAAAAATTGTTCCAGGGCGTGGCCAAGATGTCAGAGAGATAACAGCACTTTTTTGATGCTCTGCTTAACAGAAATTTCTCTGACAGGAAATTTTCTTAATATTATTTTAAAAACATCTATGTTTTCTTTCACCTATATATTTAGATACAGTGGATTATTTTTTTCTACAAATATTTCAATTTTGGTGAATAGAAAGTGAATTACATCCTGTCAGAAGTACAGCAGCTGAATATAACAGACTCTCTCAGCCATGAGTCATTCAAAAGCCTCTCTCCAGGAAACTTCCATGAAGAAAGAATTACAAGCAATAATATCCAGTATTCAAGATCTTTCCATGAAAATGGACAATTTAGAAAAAATCATGGAAAACATGAAGAAAGAAAATAGAAAGCAGATTGAAGAATTCAAGGAGATAATTACAAGACACACAGACCAGATAACAGAAATTGAAGAATCACTTAATGAAATAGACGGAAGACAGCATGAAAATGATAGCCAGATTGACTTCTTACTAAAGCAAAACACCGCACTTTCAGATAAAGTGGAGGACCTAGAATCAAGGTCACGAAGAAATAATATTAGAATATACGGCATACCTGAAAAAATGGAAGGAAATAACACAATACAGTTCTTGAATGACTGGTTACCTAAGACACTAAACCTACCTGAATCTCTCTCTTTTGGGATAGAGAGAGCTCACAGGTCATTGTCAAATATGTCTGTGTCAAAAAATCCAAATGCTTCAAGATCCATTATTGTAAAATTTTTATCATCTCAAGACAAGGACTTAATCCTGAGAACAGCGTGGGCAGGTAATCCTATACAAATTAATGGTCGAAACATAAGATTTGACAATGACTATACCTCTACTATAATAACTAAAAGAAAAGCCTGCATTCCTCTCATTAAAAATCTGAAGAAAGCTGAAATTAAAGCACAAATCATTTTTCCTGCCAGAATTAAAATACATCTATCTGAAGGAATAAAAATATTTAATAATCTTGATGACGCCTCTGAATATGTGAAAAAGAATAAGACTTTGGAAAACACTGAAGATATGGACATCTCATTACCTAGTTTAAAAAGGCAGGCAACAAATGGAAAAATGTTATTGATTGATTAAACAAGCAAGAAGCTTAAGGGTAAATACAAATGAAGCTCTTCCACAATCCCTTCAAATCCCAAAATTTTCGTGCTACAAATCACTTACATCGGGGAAAAACATACATGTTAAGGTAAAAATCATTTAATATTTATTAAGTATGCTTATTTATTTATTTAGTTTTAAATGTATCTGCTGTTTAAAAGCCTTTAATACAAATACGCTAGAATGTTAAACATAGATGTTAAAATTCTAAATCTTCCCTTGACAGAGTGTATTATTAGTTGACAACTACATAGGAGCAATGTAGCAATACCATAGAAATATTGGTTAAAACAAGAACCCCCTTAATACCGGATACTGTATGTGTATTAGATTATGATGATATAGATCGCTCCGATAAGTGAAATGAAGGCTCCCCATCTCAGTGCAATTAAATGAAAGTGTAGTCCCTTTTTGCATCAGCGGGCTTTCTCTCCTGTTAAATGTCATGTTATGCTTGGGTCCTTTTAGAGCTAACAGATATAACTTAATGTGACTTGTACTAAATAGTTTAAAAGGTATTGGAAATTGTTCTTTATCATAATAAGAAAAGATTGTTTTCTTTCTAAGAATCCATCATGACATGTAAAAATGCATTCTCATACACTTGAGAGGTTTGTGTCTTTACTAAATGTGGTTTGTGGGTCCATCTGCTGACGGAGAGGGCAAAGGAGATGTATTTTCTGATGAAAGCTGGTGGAGTGTGTGTTGCAGGGACAGGAGGGTTTGTATGCTTGATATCAGATACATTGGCCAGTAAAATTGATAGTTACAGAGAATTTTATATTTATATAAAATGGGGCAAAGTTGTTTTTTTTTTTTTGTACTTCATATATATGCTTTTTGAGTAACATATTCTGTTTTTCTTTTCTCTCACAAAATGCACATCACGAGTATCTCATGAACAGTTATCATAACTTGCTGCAGATTCCCTAGTGCGAGCTTTTATCCGCCAAAATTCAAATGTTAAAGGAGAAGGAAGGGAAAAAAAAAAGAAAAAGAAGGCTGTTGCCTCGAGACTTCTTGATCAAATCTTCTTTGTAATACAAGAGACTTATGCATGTACTCTCTCGAAGTCTCTTTTGTCATATGAACTTTGGTTACGTATTCACGTTACCAGAAATCTTCACATGAAAAAAAAGAAAGAAAACAGAACAACTGAATGCTTTATCACATACCAAGAGCGACAAAGAAAAATATATAAAAAACATAGACATATATAAAGGTCCTTTTTACTAAACCAATGTTGATGCCTATGTTGTTCCCTTAATAATAAGTTTTCTGATGGCATGTTTTACAAAGTTGTTTACACTTGATCATTAGTTGGCAACTGTAGCTAACAGATACAGTGAAAACATAGACTAGGTCATCTGATCCTTTTTGGTTAGCAGAGCAGAAAGTGGCATATGCAATGGTTATAAAGTCACTAAAATACATTGGGCAGGATTCACAAAGCCTCCGTGTAAGAGTTATAACTCATAAACGGAGGCTGCAGTTAAATGGAGTGATGTCAGCATGCTCTGCATATTCATGAGAGCATGCTGAATCACACCTAAGGCTAACACGGTCCATGTAAGACAGTAGGGGGCGTGTCCATAGGCCGAGCCCTGTAAGCAGACTTACAGAAGAGGAAAAGTGCCCAAAGTAAACACCCACGACAGAGTCCATTGAAATGTGAATAAACACAACACAACACATGCCCCCACAGACTACGAACATAAAATGTACAAATGAACATCTCATAATTTTTTTTTAAATTGTAAAGATGTTTAACCATGAGTGCGCTCATTTGCGCGGGCGTGCCCGTAGCACAGCTACAGTTAGCAGTCAGTGAGAAAGCATATAAGAACTAAATATGCAAAGTAAGCCAAGAAGCAATGGCGTAGTGGTAGAGATGTTGGCTGAAGAGCAGGCATTCATGGTTCGAGCCCCCACAACACCAATTTTTATTTTTAGCAAAATAAGCACGAAACAAGTCCCTGACAAATATGTACCACATAAAATCACATTTTATGTAAAATGTAATGAAATAGCCCATTTATATTGAAGAAATGTGAGGTAACAAAACAATAAAAAATGCCAGATGTGCCCATAGCTGAGCTACAGTTTAACAGGGAGAGTGCATCTGCCCGTAGGTGAGCAGTGGTTTAACTGGTGCAAAATGAGTGCCCGTAGCTGAGCAGTGGTTTAACACGCTAAAGCTATGTGCCCCTAACTGAGCTGAGCATAATATGCGTGCTGATAGCCAAATGAGGCTTAAACCACCGTACCCCGTTTGTGCGGAGCTGTGCACCGCGCAAACAAGGTAACCAACGGGCAACGTTGAGCAAGTCGTATCAAAACTGCCTTTACAAAGACACACCCCTCAGCATGTCTAGACAGTCATAAAAAATGAAAAGTAGTGGCCAGGTTCGAACCCAGGATACTATACACCATAGTCAAGGTACCAAACCACTAAGCCATGACAGCAGTACCTATGAATGCAATAATAGCTAATATATAGGAATGAATACAAACTGGAGCATGACAATGCAGGTTTACTGAAGTTGATACAATTCCAAAATGGCCAATCACAGATATGTGCGGGAAAAACAGACTATATAAGCCCCATAGGCGGGAATACACAGCATAAACGATCGTAGAACTGAACTGCAGGCAGAATGACAGGAGTAGGAGAGGGTAGTTGCTTTCGAGCACAGAGGTGGGATGTTGAGGAGTCCAGGTACATGGTCTGGCTCCTAGTCCACAATCATGAGGCCCAACTCATGCAGGGCCAGGTCCTCTGGGGAGCATACAGAGCTGAGGCGTGGGACCGGTTGGCTCATGATCTCACCAGTGCCACAGGGATTCCAAGGACTGGTGAGCAGGTCCATCACCACCATGTGGACCTGAAGAGATGCAAGCAAGACCAACTGAACCTTTGGATCCAGGAGGCCCGGCAAATGCCCAACGCCCCACTACTGAGTAAGTTACATTTAATTATGTATGTAAGAAATTAAACTAGCTGATATTATGGAGATGTGTATTCCAATACTACTTCATTTATATTACAGCTGCAGGTGTCTGTTCTGCGAACCGCAGAGCCTATGGCAATAGGCTGGTGCAGTTGCGCCACCAGGCAGGTCAGTAATCCACTACCAGTAACTGTAAAGAAATATAAATGTATGACAGTCAGCAAAAGAGTGCAGTGTAGTCAGTAAGGAATAAAATGTGCAAGTAACAGTGTGAAAGTGTCTGCAAGTATTGCTTGATTACAAAAGTGTGTTGCAGCCTGTAAGCCAAACAGAAAAATGAAAATGTCTGACATAAATTCTGAAATAAAAATGCCCCACCTGTAAGAAAATAGTACACAACCTGCAGCAGGCTGAAAAGTATAGCTGCAGAAGATGATGAAATCACATGTGTGAAATATATCCCTGTTGAAATACTGAAACATGACAGAAGTGAGACTGCTGGAAAGGATTGTAATAACTACAGGTAAAACATGTCAATATAGCCTAGAAGTAAGTACCATCCTGAATAGTAAAATGAAAGCAAGTGAGAGAGTGTGAGAAAGTGTCATGAATCCAGCAATACAGTAGTAATAACCCCTGAATAAAGTATACTGCAGTCAAGACAGAATGAAATGCATGTGAGAATCAAAACCAAACAGCGAAATCTGTTCAAAGTGTTGCTGCATCTGGAATGTGTATCCCAAAATCTGGATATGTTGCTCTCAGTCTGCAATATGCAGATAGGATGATTGTCTGATATACCAAACATTCACACTTGTCAACAGCTGTATAAAGCAAATGTAGCAGGATGATATAGCCGAACAAAGCTAGATATGAATGTGTATGAAGAACAATAAAATGTATATTGATGTTGCAGTAACAGTCCTATCACCAAGTTGAAATAGTTATCATATAGGAAACTGTAGTTAGAACAGTAGTGTGTATATATCTGTAGCTATTAGAAATTTACAGCATATGTATTGGTATTTGAAGGTGTTAATATTATTTTCTTCACCCCACCCTATAACCACATATAACCCATTCCACGTGAAAATGGTATGTGCAATCACAATTAACACCCCTGGACGTTTGTCCTATTGGGTCATATATATTTGCATGTCCGTTGATGCATCTGCCCTGTTCATACATCCATACCTGATGGCCTGTTGCCATCAATTAACCCTGCATGTTGTTGGACTGTGTATTGCTGTTCAAATTATGCATGTGTTATGCACTCTGTTCAATGGTGTGAATATCTGGGTGTTTGGTTAATGGGAATACTAATGCATGCTGTTACAACTAATTGTGAATGGTATTATATGTCACTAACCCAAACTGTCATGACATAATGCAAAACATAGGATGACAGGGAAGGCGGGTTCCAGTGGACCCACCTCTCCCACCTCAGCTGGCGAGTGCACCTGGCACTAGTGCCGAGTCTGGACCCTCCTCCATTGGCCCTGTGCCACCTGCGGGTGGAAGCACTGCAGGGGATGGGGCTCACCCCCCCCTCTGCAAGTGTGGCCGGAGGAGAACCACCACTCACCCTCCGTAGCGTCCGGACTGTGGTGCATAGGGAGATTCGGGACTCTGTTCTCGAGCCCCTACGCCAGCTTGAGGCACGGGTGGCACAACTTACAGGCATGCCGGTTGCCCGGCCTACACAGCCCCCAGCACAGCCCCATCCTGGGCAGTGAAGGAACAGTGGCAACTGTCTATGGGTGGGGATATCAGTTCCACTGTTGCCATCTGTGGGCTCATGGGCTCTGGATATCCAAACCTCTGTCCCCATCAATTGTGTAACCCCCCACACGTGTCATACACCGCCCCTGTATGCGCCTTGTTTGTCTTGTCTGTTTACCTACCCAACCTACCTCCCCAGCTGTACTGACTTCCTTCACCTGACATACCACTCTCACCTGAAAAAAAAAAAAACAAACGGGCACTCTGTACCCACAAAAAAATTACGCCCCATACATAGCTGCCCATTCCGCACACATGTCTGCTGGACATGGAATCTATCAATTACAATTGGCTGTACAACAAGTATTATTGTTGTCCTGACACCTCTCTCAGGGGTGGAAGGTTTCAAATGTCACACCAAATTACATACATATGCACAGCTGTTGCTGATGAAGAAATGGGCAGCTATGGGCCTTACCTACATCCCTCCTGCAAATCCCAAGCTTGTTTCCCTACTGTCTTACCCTCTTTGTGACCCCTTTTTCACCACTTTCCTGTCTCCCCATTTTCATTTCTTTCAAAGAAAATAGCGTGGGTGTGCGCCAGAGTAAGCACTGGTAAGTGGTTGTAAGCGGGTGTGCGCGGAGCTAACCGCCAGTGCACATGCGTGAGCTCTGCGCAAACCAGCGCTAACCTGGTTACAACTGCTTAAAAGTGCCTTAGTCACTTTGATTGACAGGTCCTGTACTCAGTTCAAAAGCAAAATAAAATCCCACTGTCAGTCCCAAACCCAGGACACACTAGTCTGTATGACTAAGCCATAACTCTTATACAAGAACATTGTGCTAAAATAAATATAACATGTAATAGTAGGGATGAATGTAAAGGGAATATATGATGTGTAGTACCCAAAGCATAAAATGTAGAATTACTGTCAAAACTACTGGATTCCCATAATAGTAGTGTGTGAACAGAAACAGCCATGCTAGTTGGTAGCTTGTAGGTAATAATGTCAGTTAATATACATATATAAATGTATGTATATGTACATATATATATATATATATATATATATATATATATATATAAATATATATCTATATATAGTTGTAGGTGTCATTGTGCATACACACTTACTACATGGAACATGAGAGGGGAATGGAGAAATGTGAATCTACAACACAGCCTGAATCATGAGAGAGATACTAACCTTTACACTCACAGGACAGTATCCACAGCATACCAGCATGGTCCCCACCCTTACAATCTGAAAGGGCAACGCCTATCCCACATACCCTTTTATAGCACTGACCTGAAATCACAGTGAGAACTGCAATCAGTACACAACTGGCTGTATGCAATTAGCAAATGCTGGCTTACAATTGGTGCAGAGGCCATCACATGGACCTATGCAGATACCTACAAAAGCATCCAGTACTAACACTCCACACATGCAATACATTCATTGCACTGTCTGGAAGCAGACAGAGGGAGAGAGAAAACTGAGAGAGAGAGAGGGAAAAAAAAAAAACCTACACACTGTGACTCTGTGACTCTAAGCTGTCAGCAGTGACAGTAGCAGCAGCAATCAGAAGCAGTGGTAACGCAACCAGCTGCAACAAACACAGGTAATGCAAAGTAGCAGGTTAATAGTGTGCATACTGTGAACCCTCCAAATGTGTCATAGGTCTGTATCTATAGGTATGTCCATGTGATATGTTGTGTGTACGTAGTTTCACCAAAAGGGGATGACCATACATTACATGCCAGTCAGTCTTAGGCCATGATCCTGGCAGCAGTTGTCTGTGCGTTGCCCTCAGCAATGGCTGTAGTGACTGCTTTGAAAGGTCAGCCAGGTTCAAAAGGCAGGATCAGCCCATCACAAAGGCACACTGGTTGGGAACAAGTGTCTGCAGGTACCCGATATCACTGCATATACATCCCATACTGCATAATTCCATAGCTTAGCAGACCAGGCCGGTTATGCATATGATGTGGTAGTTCCCAGGGTTAGTAGAGGTGCCTCCTTAGTGGTGTGGGACCACTGTCGCTGTATGCCACTGTCCAGGTACATATCCTGTAGTACGGCCAAGATAAATTATCAGTGTTATATGCGGTTGTATGTCCTCTTGGAGTGCAGGTAGCACACATCCAGGGATACCATGAGGTCACAGTGATGCTGTGTGTTCTGCTCTGCTCAGGGCGGCCCTCACCTGGACATGTGAGATGATAGGGAGGTTACATACAGCTGTGATAAATATTTCAACTGGTGGGGGAGAAGGAGGGGGGATACGTGCACCGAACTTGTCTGCAAGACTGTTGCCAATATCCGTGTGTTTGGTGAATGTTAAGTAGGTGTGTATTAACACAGAGCATATCTGAGGCATTTGGTCCATATGTGTAACATAACTGAAGAAGGCCTTGTGGTCATCCATGGTGTTTGTGGCCATTTCCCTCCCAGAGTAGGCCGTGGCATTTGTTATGATGGACCGTAGTGTAGTACTAGTGCTGACCACAGATGCCTTCCCTTAATGTGAATGTGCTCTGTCCTGCAGTAGCCTCCTGCTATTGTTATACAATCTGCCTCTGTCTGGAGTCCACCGGACAGGATGCCTAACCTTTGGGCATAGGGTCTGGGTTAGAAATGTGTGTGCAAGTTCCATGCAATCTGTGGCATGTCCGTGGTAAGCATTTGCAAAGGGGTCAGCAGTGTGGGTTGTGGCTTCCACTGGCCCAGTGTGCTGCATGGATACCATCTCAGTCCCAACAAGTGAATAACTGTCTAATCACATACATATCAAAGTAGTCTACTGTGCTGGTGGTGGTGGTGGTGGGATATGTATATCCAGGCTGAGTAACTTGTGTCCACATCACACTAATGGATGGTGTCCCACATACAGTACCTTGGGATGAACCCCCAGAGTGAGGTTGTGCATTGGACCTGTCAGTGTGTGCTGACCGATGGGGCATGCTACTATGTTGTGTGGAATGTGGCAGGTATTGTTGCACAGGTGTTGGCTGAACACTGATATCTGGCCATGTACCTGTGTATCCACCACAACACACACACATGCAACATATGGGAGTAGTAGTATATCACTACACATGAGTATCATGTATAGTATGTGTGCCATATATTGCTGACATAGTCTGCTGATATCCTGTTTGTGTTTTCTTCCAGTGAGATGGCGCATCAGCGTAATCCCGCCTACTCTGCAGTGGAAGACGAGGAGATCCACCAGAGCCTGGTGCGGGAGTATGACATCCTGTTTTCCCACACCAGTCAGAATCAGCAGGAGAGGGCTGCACTGTGGCAAGACCTTGTCCGTAGGGTAAATGATACTGGCACGCATAACAGGACATATGAGCAGGTATGACATCACTGCAGTGATTTAATCCGAAGTGTCCGTCAACATGCATCAGATATCCACAGGCAACAGGTTGCCACAGGAGGTGGGGTGGCCACACATCCCCCCCTTCACCAGACTGGAGGGGCTACTCCTAAGTGTTGTGGCTCCAGCCCTGGAGCAGCAACAGCAGTACACCTGCATCATGATGGAGGCTGGATCCACACAGCAGCACAACATGGAGCGTGCAGGTAATATGCCATATGTGCACTTGACTGTTCTGTACACTGTTAGTTTATGCATGTGTAAGGTGTGTCCGTGGTATGTTTCTGTCATCATAGTATGTAATTGTGCATGTGTGATACTGGCAATATCAGCAGCTGACATGTGAAAGGCAACTGGTGTACTACTGCACTGTATCATATGCAATATCAATGGCACAGTTGTGCCCACTGACATTAATCTCATCATTTCTGCAGGTCCCTCCGTGGTTACAGCAAGGCAGGCCATCCATGCTGGTGAGTGTGTTTAACATAACCTATAATAGTCCTGATAATGCTAGTAACAGTAGTGTAACCCAGTAGTGCTCTGTGTGTATACTGCGGGGTGTGCATGTGTGCAGGTGTGCTGTGCCCATGTGTGCATGTGTGCAGGTGTGCCTGTGTCCACGTGTGCATGTGTGCATGTGTGCCTGTGTCCACGTGTGCATGTGTGCATGTGTGCATGTGTGCCTGTGTCCACGTGTGCATGTGTGCATGTGTACACATGACCACGTGTGCATGTGTGCATGTGTCCATGTGTGCATGTGACCACGTGTGCATGTGTGCATGTGTCCACGTGTGCATGTGTGCATGTGTCCACGTGTGCATGTGTCCACGTGTGCATGTCTGCATGTGTGCATGTGTGCCTGTGTGCATGTGTGCATGTGTGCATGTGTGCCTGTGTGCATGTGTCCACGTGTGCATGTGTGCATGTGTGCCTGTGTCCATGTGTGCATGTGTGCCTGTGTCCATGTGTGCATGTGTGCAGAAGTGCATCACTGGTAACAATGTCTGGAGACTGTAAACTGTGTTTCCTGTCTTCCTCCAACAGGTTCTGGTGCTGCTCTGGTAACCTGCAGCAGGGAACCTGAATCTTGTGCCACGGGTACTGGTAATGATGATATTTGTGTAATGGTACAGGAAGGTGTGTCAGGGTCTGCCATTGGTCAGCCAATTGACAGTACACAGCTGTCAACCCCATCATTGCGCACAGTCATCCTGCCAGTACATCCTTTGTCACCATTGTCCCTAGGTGATGGACAGGATACAGTGGGCATAGACCAGGGTAATGTGGTACCTGTGGCACATGTGTCCCCACACAGCAGCCATGGGCAGGGTCCTCCGATGGTACCACACAGACAGTTGCCCATGGGTTCTTGTGGGAGCATCCGTGGGCATACTGCCTCTGGCTGACGTGCCCAAAGAGGTCTGTCAACCTCAGCTATGTGTTGGACTGTCATGCAGGCACAGTCGCATATGGAAAGGTACACCAGACAGGGTCTGAGGGAGCTGAGAGCATGTCGCACAGCCATGACAGACAGTATGCGTGACATTGCGGATGCTATCCGTAATTTCACCGAAGTCATAGACAGACGTTGTGGGGACATATTACAGCAGTTCCACAACCAAATGTCCATGAGCCAGGGCAATGGTGGGCATTTGCGGTGTCGATGTGGCCGTATGCCGGCAATAGCAGCAGCTGGCAGTCGGCGCAGTTGACAACAGGCTCACGCACACCCCCATAGTGCCAGCGGCAGCCCCAGCAATGCTGGGTCTGTGCTGTCATCGGAACGCCCCAGGAGACCATATGCACATGGCTCTGGACAGTCCCAACAGGGACCTGTGTCCAGTCAACACACTCCCGCTTCTGATGACAGTACCCAGTCTGGCTTAATACTGGATACAGTCCGTAGCACGCCTGCCAGGCACAGGTACTGTGTCCGTGCCCACAGACACTGATCTGTATGACCTGCCAGGTGCAGTCTGTGGCTGTCCACAAACCCCTGTATATGGCAGCCATGAGGTGGAACTGTGTGCGTGCATACACACATGCGAACTGTTAACACCTAGGGCGACCACATACATGCACACACTGCACCAACACTGCCCCACCCTGTACTGCTGCCCCTCACCAACACACATACACACACATGTCAATTGGTGGTATCAGTGGCTGACTCAGGCATACCTAATTCACACCCTGTGCATATGATGACAATGTGCCACCTCCTGCAATCTCCAACATCATTGCGGGAACAGGTAAACACATTGCTGATGCACAGGGTGACTACATAGAAGTGTATTAGTAGTATCATGTTGGTAACAGTACAGTGTGCTGCTATGACTGTGTGTATATCACAGCATGCCTGCTGCAGTAACTGTATGAATGTCCTGAATTGTTATCTGCACCCATAGTACATACCAAAGTGTAACAGCTGCACATAATTGCATGCCGGTGGTAAGGTTGTCAACAGATAGCCACATACATGGGTAGCACAGGGGGGAAGCTAACGCAAGTAGTGATATGCAATGGTGGACATGTACAGTAATGGTGTCAAGTTGCCCACAATGACTATGCAATGTGGATGTTCGCATGTAGATATGTGTGCAGTACCAATGTAATCCAAATCACAAATAACTATGACATAATATCAGTTATACCATGGGCATCTGCGCTGTGTATTCCTGGGTACATGTTGATAGTGCCTACATATTTGCATTGTTACTTACTGTTATTGTTACCCCTTCTTTGTTGTACAATGCACTACTTCCAGCCCTGCTTACTGTAGCTTTGTTTGCATGCATATTTGCTTGGGGTTCCCTGGAACACTGCTTACACCTGCAATGCAGAGTTACAGTGCTTCTGTAGACTCCTAGTGACATCTGCATAGCGTACGATACGTATGTCAACTTTACACATGACAGAACGTCACTGTCTGTCCTGTACGCATGTAAGTTGCCTGTGACACATTGCACATGTCTTACCTGGCATTTACCCACGTGTGCAGTCATATATGCCAGTGCTATGAAACAGTAGCGGTACACCCACACATACACACCTTCAGTATGCTGTTCCCCATTGGCCCTATGTGTTGGTACTCACCATGGCAATCACACTACTAGGGTAGCATGTGCAAAAGTAACCTGTGAATCACCTCTATGGTCCAGTTGTGGTTTATGTGAGTCATGTGGCAATGTCACAGCTGCCACATGTATGCAGTCAGCCATCACCCTTGGCCAGGAACGTACAACACATGTGTGGGATGCCACCACACAGCCAATCTGGGGACTGAGCTCTCTGAACCCAGTAATGCCATACCCTGTCAGGTGACATGTCATATATACTACATCCTGGACAAACTTCAACCCCAATCCCTGCTGCTACTATTGATAAAACCCCTGAAGATGTTTCTGATAGTTTTGACCAATTCTTTACTGAGACATTTCAAGCCCTAGATAGCCATCTACCTCCTAGCTCCCCTGGTCCTGAAAGTAGCACCCCTAGAAACCTACTTGCATTCAGCTGCCAACCAGTCGCCACTTCACTTCTCTGTACCTTGATTGAAAAAGTGAAACCCACTACACTTTCTGCTGATCAACTCCCTGCCGAGTACCTACAAAAATCAGATGATGCTATTGCTTACCCCGTCTCAAAACTAATCAAACGAACCATGGTAGAATCTAAATTTACCACCATCTGGAAAATATCCTATGTAATCCCACTTCACAAAGGAGGCAGCTCTACTGAATTCTCCAATTATAGGCCAATAGCTATACTCTCTCCACTTGCAAAGATTATGGAAACTTTATTCATAGACAATTCATGCACCACCTAATCCAAAATCATCTTATGGCAGACACTCAGCATAGTTTCCGTCCTCATCACAGCACTACTTCAGGCCTTCTAGCCTTTACTAACACCATAAACCATACTTGCAACACTAATTATATATCCTCAGCCCTCTTTTTGGATCTTTCCAAGGCATACGATATGGTTGATCACCAACTTGTAATCCACACCCTGCAAACATTCTGTCTAGATACTGGAGCCTTCCAATGGTTTCAATCCTATCTGCATGGTCGACAGCAGGCTGGCCTCTGGCAGAACAAACTCTCTAACCTTCTACCTAACACCCTCAGAGTACCACAAGGCTCTATACTAGGGCCCTTGCTGTTCTCCATCTTCATTAACGACCTTTATACTGTCATCCCAAAAGTCAACTGTATCCAATATGCTGAAGACTCTACTCTGATCTGCTCAGCCACATCTCCAGTAGAGTTATGGTCAGCTACCCAGACCACCTTTAATACAATAGAAAACTGGCTTTCTGAACATCGTCTGATCCTAAATCCCAAATAAACTAAACTGCTGTTATTTCACCAACACGTAGGTCTACCGCTTTCACCTTTACCTTAACATCAACTGATGGCACAATAATCTCCCCTGACCCATCTACTAAACTGTTAGGTGTCATCATAGACAATAATCTCAAATGTGACCTACATGTTAACCAAATTATCAAAGCCATCAATAAAAAACTAGGGTCACTTTACAGAATAAAAGCCTTCCTAACCCCTCCAGCTAAAGGTGCCATAGCTCGCTCACACCTTCTTTCAACCCTTCTGTATGCATCCCCTCTACTCTCGAATATGAACAAGACTGTCCTTAACAAACACTCAATTTGCTACAACCACATTGCCAGGTTTGCCACTGGGCTGCCTTTTAGGACACATCATTGCATCAATCTAAATCAGCTTGGTTGGCTTGAAATACCCAGCCTAATACAGTATAACCAACTGATTATGGCCTATAAAATCCTCTATAATCCGGACAATACTCCTGCACTTCAAATATTATAACCCCCTATAACAATCCTAGACCGCTTAGATCCTCTAACAAACTACTAATTCAGACTAGCAAATTTAATAACACAGCCAGTGATTCTCTCTTTGCAAACTCTGTAAGTAGATCCTGGAACTCACTTCCAGCTGATATTACCTTACTTTCTACCTTAGGTCAATTTAACACTAGACTCAAACAACATTTGTCACTTAACTGGCTATGTCAATGTATCAAGCCTGGCTAACTCGAATGTGTAAAATCTGTTAACCAGTTTACTGTGTAATTTAATTTAATCCTGACTTGTGCTCAGGACTAACATTAACCTGTGGAACATGTTTAACTTGCTTACTTATGTAATCTCTGTAAATAATCTGTTTGTAATATGTAATGCTGGTATTATGTAATGCTGTATCTGCTTACCCTTGTAGCTTTTCTCCCGGCCTCCCTGAAATGGACATGCATCCAGTCGGACTATCCCGGTCAACAAATGTAGGATAAATAAATAAATAAATAAAATATATTACAGTGACTACAATACAAGTCAGACATTGACATGCACTGACAGCATGCTGAACACACTGGGGCATATGTGGGGACTCAGAATAGCATCCTGCCTGAGCCTCACACACCTCCGCAGCTGGCACACAGGCATATGTTCCGTCGGAACAGAGCACATGCCACACATGGCACACACATCCCCTGTGCCACACACTCACAGCCTGTAGGGCTACACAACACACCTGCTACAGACGTGTCAGGTACCTGTCTTGGGTGCTGCACTGGGGTCCCGCTCAACAGGCTGTATCTGGTGAAGGTCACAGTGATATGCCTCAGGGGCACTATAGTCCACCACAGAACACATGCATACAGGTCAGTCAGAGGCATGGACACATATGACTCACTCATTGACCATGCCAGTATGGCTGACCTGAGACATACCTCCTTGGACTACATGATAGGGAACATAGAATGGATCTCTCAGCATGTGGCACAGGCCAGTATGAGCCTGATCTTGGTTGCCAACATACCCTCACCAGGTATGCTACCAATATATGTGGGAAGGGTGTTGTATGTCTACATTATGCTCAGTCTCCAATGTCATTCATAGGGTATCCACTGGCTGTCAATGTGTGCTTACATGCTAGGGAAGCCACAATGATGTGCAAGGGTCATCTTGCACATGACACCCATGGCCCGATGTATAATGGCAAAGCTCCTTGGTACACACATACTGCCTTATGCTGCAGGACACGGTTTACATAGCCACCTCCATGGGTATCACACAGGTTAGGACACTAACAGTGCTGCTACACAACAACAGCAGTGTACGCCGGAAGATGCATGCACCGGACACTGTCCTCAGCACGGTGAACTGCAATGTCTGTGCAGTACCAGATTCCTGATTCATGGCTCACAGGTGTTACCCATCACTGACAGGTTATGCCCCATACCATGCCTCTCGTCCCCTACACATGTAACATACATGGACAGGGGGGTGGTATCCCAAGGTACCACAGATACACACACCTCCAGGTTGTTGGCACAGCACAAAGCATCAGGGCCTAATCATGTGCAGCTAACAGTGTGTTGGACTGCCATCTGGTTCATAGCCTGGCACACACAACCCTCCCATACACAGGAAGACCACCTATCCTCCATAACAACACTGGCAATATGACAGTCTCAAGAACTGTGTTTATATGGCTGGACTGCATCCAGCCAAACATTGTGCGTGAGCATTACTGTAGCTACAACACACTAGCTGAAGGGTTCACAGCATGTGGTCACTGAATTGCAGTGGAATGACATGTTACCATTACCACAACAGGTGGGAACATGCAGCACCTGTACATCGACTACATGTACACTATATGGCCCAGACCAGATGTGTATCCCCTGCTGTAGGTATTTTACCATATACACCCACACTGTATAGACACATACCGCGTGCGGACCCTGCACAGTAAGACACAGTCATATTGGTATATATTGCAAATACCATTTATCCACTCGAGGCATGTGTCAGACATGGTAACTACTGCAGGTCACAGGTATTTATGTGTATGTGTCACACACATACATCATGTGTGCAATGCCATTGCTGGTTTAGGCAATGGCATGCATTGTTATGTACAAAGACCCACACAAGGTCATACTATGTGACACAACCACACGTGGCAGTTGTGGGTTACCAAAACATACCTATCTGTTCTCTGACAATGGTAATAGACACAGTAGCAGAGCGCACTATTGGCATTACTAGCCAACTAGCCCTGTTTGGCTGTGCTGATAGTGTGGTGACATCCCCTGTGTTTACTGGGGGATATGCAGCATCTGGTGTATTGTAGTATTTGCCAAAAGGATCTGTTCTCTCACACTTGCATTTACACACACCCTACTACCCCCACACACACACTTGCCATTTGCAGGATTCATTCCCCTACCTAACTAAGTCACGACATGTGAGAGAGACGCATTAGCGAAGCACACTATTCGGATTACTACATAGTTTTTCTTCTCTGGCTGTACTTATAGGGTGCTGACAACATCAGTATTTTGAAAGGGTAATGTGCATCAGGTAGTGTGATCTCCTGATTGCCAAAACTAACATGTTTTTCATACGGAAATGCACACACACAAACTCCCCACATCCAAACACACACACACTTGCCACTTGCAGGTTTCAAACCCCTACCTAAATATGTTATGGCACTTGAGAGTGACGCTGTAGCAGGTTGCACTATTCTGAATACTGGCAGATGTCTCTTCTCAAGCTGTATGTATAGGGTGCTGTCATCACCACTGTTTTGAAAGGGTAATCTGCATCATGTAGTGTGATCCCCTGATTTCAAAAAAGCACATGTTTTTCATACAGAATTGCACATGCACAGAGTCCCCACATCCAAACACACATGCCATTTACAGGTTTCAAACTCCTACCTAACTATATTATGACACTCGGGAGAGACGCATTAGCAGAGTGCGCTATTCGCATTACTGGGAGGTTTCCCTTCTCCTGCTGTACTTATAGGGTGCTGACATCATCAGTGTTTAGAAAGGGGAATGTGCATCCTGTAGTGTGTTCTCCCAGTTGCCAAAAGGCACATTTCCCTCACACAAAATTGCACACACACTAACCCCCCCCTTAACCAAACACACACACTTTCCATTTGCAGGATTCAAACCACTACCTAACTATGTTATAACACTTGAGACGGACGCATTAGCAGAGCGTGCTATTTGCATGACTGGGAGGCTTCTCTTCTCCTGCTGTACTTATAGGGTGCTGACATCATCTGTGTTTAGAAAGGGGAATGTGCATCCTGTAGTGTGTTCTCCCAGTTGCCAAAAGGGACATTTCCCTCACACAAAATTGCACACACACTAACCCCCCTTATCCAAACACACACACTTGCCATTTGCCGGATTCAAACCATTACCTAATTATGTTATGACACTTGAGACGGACGCATTAGCAGAGCGCGCTATTCACATTACTGGGAAGCATCTCTTCTCCTGCTGTACTTATAGAGTGCTGACATCATCTGTGTTTAGAAAGGGGAATGTGCATCCTGTAGTGTGTTCTCCCAGTTGCCAAAAGGGACATTTCCCTCACACAAAATTGCACACACACTAACCCCCCCTCATCCAAACACACACACTTGCAGGACTCAAACCACTACCTAACTATGTTATGACACTCGAGATGGACGCATTAGCAGAGCATGCTATTCGCATTACTGGGAGGTTTCCCTTCTCCTGCTGTACTTATTGGGTGCTGACATCATCCGTGCTTAGATAGGGGAATGTGCATCCTGTAGTGTATTTTCCTAGTTGGCAAAAGGGATACTTCTTTCAAACAGTCTTGAACACACACTAACACCCTCCACACACACTGAGTATATACAGGATTCAAACTCCTACCTAACTATGTTATGACACTCGAGACGGACGCATTAGCAGAGCGCGCTATTCACATTACTGGGAGGTTTCCCTTCTCCTGCTGTACTTATAGGGTGCTGACATCATCAGTGTTTAGAAAGGGGAATGTGCATCCTGTAGTGTGTTTTCCCAGTTTCCAAAAGGGACAGTTCCCTCTCACAGCCTTTCACACACACAAACCCCACTCACCCACACACTGAGCATTTGCAGGATTCGAACCCCTACCTAACTATATTATGACACTGGAGAGAGACGCATTAGCAGAGCGCACTATCCAAATTACTGGACATTTGTTCTGCACCTGTAGTATTTATAGGGTGCTGACATCTTTATTTCTACAGAGGTATGTACATGTAGTACTACCTGTCAGGTGGGGGATAGCATATATATGCATTTGCAGCCACCTACGTCAGGGTCAGATATGCACATCGCACTGGCAGGTTATGTTCTATACCATGCTTTGGGACCACAGGACCTGTAACACACAACACAACCAGTCCAGAACACCACACCCACATCCAGGACACACACTTAGCTTCCCTGGGAACAGTGCCAGGATATGCAGGTGTTCACATACACCATTCCAGTTGTTAACATCAGGTACAGGCATATTGTGTGTGAGAACTACTCAGGCCTCTACCACTTTACCCTACAGCCACTACAATGTGTGGGTCCATGTGCTATGGCAGAACCACACACCACAGCCACATGGGGGAATACATATTGCACCTGTCCATCTGCAACGTGGGTACTCACTGTTCCACACCAGAGGTAGACCACCATTGTTGATATCTGACCATACCCACCTTTCCCTGGACATCCATATCCCATCTCCACCCCCAGGCAAGGTTGTTACTGCACACAAACTGTATTTAGCACAAGCAGACTCTACACTTGTGTAGACTGGGGTGGATTACTTCAGAGGACCCATGCTGGGGGACTATACTGGCCACTCAGCATAATCCTTGACAATTGCATTCTATGAGCATGTGTACAGTTTGCATTGGTCATGCTATCCCACATATACCCATGACTGCTCCACAACAAGACACCTGTCAGCTGTACACCAGCCATATATGCGCCGTACAACAGACAGAGTGACATAATACATTGCAGAGCTGTAGCCCACAGAGGGAGGACATCTGTGAACAGTTCCGGCATGGCACTTCATTCACCCATACTCATTACAACACAGTGTTGACAGTGGAATCGTCCAGAGAATGCAGATAGGGCTCCCCTCAGTCTGTTATTGACGGACACCTACTGTCAGAGATCCTCAGCAACCCTCTCACAGCACACACCGACAACATGGCTGTGGCTTAGCACATTCAATCCCTGGGACCTCCACGGTGCCCCTGCTTGACAGAGGCACAGCTCACTAGCCTCACATGTTGCCTTCTGTGACCTACTTTACAGTGGCACAGTAGCCTACTGTCCTGGGGATGCAGATGCCAAGCACACTCTGGCTGAGCTGTTATTCCCTAGGGCAACAAGCCTAGTATTGACCTCTACACCCATATGTTCAATTGTCGGATGCACAATATTTGTTGTGCTGTTCTACTGTTTGCAGGTCTTTATTGCCATAGCATTCCCTGTTCCTATGACCAACTTGTGTAGCTGTGGAAGATGTTTGCATATGACGGCGATCCACTATATCACTTATGTCTCTGTAGTCATTTACTGTGTGCACTGGGCTGATTGCTGTGTTGTGGTTGGTTCCTGGACTGACACGTACAAATACCAGATATGTGTGGCTAACTGCTAAACGGAGATATGGCCTAAGTGTGTGAGCATGCCCAGTTCAGCCTTTCCATGGCATGTTGTGTGACATATGCCTCATTTATCAAAGTGTGCGAGCATGCCCAGTGTGAGCTTTCCATATGTTGCACTCTGAAGTCCACCACATATTTGGGTGTGTGTGAACTTCAACAATATCTCACGTTTATGGTTGTGTGTTGGGTGTCATGTTGTGTACTAACTGGCCAACTGCTTTGTGTCTGCCACAACAGGGATTATACTGTGCCTGCAGGGATTGCATGGGATACTTTGCAGACAGTTCTCAACATACTTTCATAATGACCTAACACTGTAGTACCGTATAGTGTACTGGTTCAGTACTTTCACTGTGGTGGACAGTATCCTGGGCTTTAGTCCTATGACTGCTTGACATCTTCATAGTGAGCACAACAGACTGTGTAGGGGCCAGTTGTGCACATATGACCATGTTGCAATATGTTCAGATATGGACTACCTACACCAGGCTCGTCCAACATTGCTAGTGTATTCCACAACATGGGTGGACATTGGCAAACACTAGCGATGTTCCCTAGGCCATTTCTGATGCTAGTCACAGGGTGTGTTTGTCCTTCGACACACATTGTAACTGGAGTTTGCCATGACATATGTCATGGTTAGTATACTGTGCCTCCGTCTACCTCTGACATAACAGTGATACCCAGGGTTAGCCTACCATCTCCCATCCACTCATCAGGATTCCTCTTGAGGTGTGTCGATATGTGACTCTCTGGCTGACATGTACCAGGAGTTTACTGAAGAGTGGGGGTGCCTTCTGTGTTATGGATCATTCTGTACAGCTTGTCCTATGTATGTCAGTGCTGGGGTTCTGGTCTCTCATGTGCATAGCTCACTGCCATTCAGATTGTACAAGGTGCAGCATGTTCATTCATTCCAGGTTGGACATGGCTTCATACATCAGGCACAGCTTTCCTGTAGCTGGGAAGTATGGCGGTGTGTGGGGCTGCAGTTTGTTTACTCAGGCAACACATGGCATCTGTTCATGCTCTTTGCTACTCCTGGTGGGGTACTGTTGTGGACTTTACAGTTGATGGAGGTGTCTGCTGCGGTATATCCCACAGGGGCTATTGTAGTCACTTGTGACGCTGATGGAGGATGACTGCAGAGCCACAGTGAGTTCCCCTTATCTACATCTGCCAACCTTCATGTTTGGGTGGGTATATAGTATATGTTTCTGCGAACACTACAGCCACATGTTTGTCCAGTGCAGGATATCTATCACCTTTTGTACCCAGGTCTCACATTACATGTTAGGTACCTCATGGGTTAACACCTGTGTGGTAAAGTTCTGCAATTAGCTTGCTGACACGGCTATGGCTACAGTTGTCTGTTTGTAGGTGGCCCTTTTGTGGGTTGCTTGTGTCAGCTGGGGGTCGGATATGGTGGGCTGTTTGTACTCCTCTGCATACATGTTCAGTCACAGTCCTTCCATGTTGGCCTATACCTATGGGACATATATACAGAACGGGGGGGGGGGGCCAAGACCAGGCCTTGTGGGATGCCACTCATATCCGCTTTGTAGTCTGACATGGATGCGGCATGTCTGACCATGTCAGTTCTGTCCTTGGTCTGGTTTGTAACCCCTCTACTGACATAGGGGTATATATTTAAGCTGGTGAACATATCCATACTGAACTCGTATGGTATTGTCTAGAAGCATGTGCACGGTCCAGCTACACTGTGTGGACCACATTGCCCTCATCAATGACCTTAATGACTGCTTCAAATGGGTCAAACATGTTTAGGGGCATGTTCTGCAGTTATGACAGCCACACTGTGTAGGGTCCAGTATCAGTAGGTCCACAATAGCCTTCTGTCTGCGGTACATACTGATCCTTTCCATAGCTGTGCAGAACAAGCTTGTCAGGATCCTGGGGTGGTAGTTTGGAGTATCCATTCAGGCAACACCTTTATTGTGATGGACCACTGTTGTTGTACACTGCTCTTTGGGTACATATCCTGTGGTAAGGCTGACATTGGGCAGTAGTGTGATTTGGCATTCCATTATTCTTGGAGTCCATGTTGGCCTCAGCACAGGACACCATCACATACCTTTGCTGCTGTGTGTTCTGCTTTGCAGATGATGGCTGTTACCTCAGCATCTGCAATGTCAGGGGACCATCAGTCTGCTGGGATAGGTATTTTGCACTCGGGGTGTTTGCACTGCACCTGACAGGTTGTATGTTAGCAATATGTGTGTGTGTTTGGTATGTTGTTTGTAATCTCTGTGTGATTCAGAGCATATCTGTGGATGCCCAACATGGTTCCTACCATCAGTTGGGTAACCCTTGTGATTATCCTTAGTGTCCTGTACGTTTTGTATCTTCATAGGTTCATAGGTTCATACTAGGCTATACACCCTAGGCCATTAGTAAGCCTAGCCAGAGTGTGTGTGTCTTTCGCCACCCCTTGCTATGTTCAATTATGGCCATTTATGAAGTTCTTCACTGTGCCTCTGTCTGGTCGTGACACAGTGAGGACCCCCAGTATACATGTACGGTCATCCATCCACTTGGCAATATTCCTGTTGAGGGATGTCAGTGAGGGGCTCTGCCTACCATGGATTGGGATCCTGTTTCTGGGTGTGGGGAGCCTCTGGGTTATGTATCTGTCCCTCCAGCACATCTTATTTCATTATGTGTTGAGGCTGACATCTGTGACTCTCACAGCTCCAATGGCTTTGATTTCCTGTGGTGGAGCATGTCCATTACTCCTGTGTTGGACATGGCCTTGTACAACAGACATACAATGCCTCTGTGTAGGCAGTCTGTGACTGCAGTCAGCTGGGGTGTCTACAGCCAGGCAGCATATGACATATATTTCACACCCTTTATCCTGTTGGTGGGGTAACTATGAGGTCTTACGAACCGCTGCAGGTGTCACATACGGTACATCCCATATGAGTCATTGTACTAGATTATGGATCTGATAAGGGAACAGTACAGTGGCACAGTAACCTCTGTTGATGTTGATGTGAATCCTTTCATGATACGGTGTCCAATATCAACAATCTTCATAGCCACATTGGCATTGTGGGTGTCACATGACAGATTAATGTCGACCTGTGTCCCTAGGTCCCTGATTACTCCTTGCATACATAATGGTTTGACACCTATGTGGTAATTTGTGTGTACATTGTCTGGTATTTGGTGGGACATTCATACTGTCCAGTGTCTTCAGGATGCCTGGGTGGAGTTCTTGTGTGTGAGAGTGTGGTCTGTCGCATGCTACAGACTGTACAGCAGTTTTGACTACAGTTATGTGCACATGGGTGGTCTCCGCTGCTTTGTGCATTGTCATTTACCTGGCAATATGGGTGTCTGTGCTGCATATGGATACTCCCCCTCCTTTGATGTTTTGGTGCAGGTGTTGGGGCCATAACACATGATATGTGGTATAACCTAGTAGTGCTGGTGTGCTATCACTAGGCTTGCAGCAGGCTTCTGTCACTGCACAGACATCAATGTTCTCCATAATGGGAAGTGCCTCAGGGGCATGCATATTGCAGTTTACACATCTGGCATTGGTCAGCATTACCCTTATGTTTCCTACCACTTATGCTTTCTAGGGTGGTGGGTAGTCTTTTTGGCCTTGCCTACATACGGCTCTATGGAGGTGGCAAAGGCCTTATCCAGTATCCAGACGCATACGGGTAACAGGTGCAAGCCATCCCTGGAACAGCAGCATGGCTTGTCATGCTTGACATCTCAAGCAGACAGACATTAGACCCTCTTGGACTGACAGCTGTAACTGTGCCAGCTGTTAAACATGAGCATTCTGTGTTTGTACTGTGGCATCATTCTTGGTGAGGGTTGGATGCTGCACACAGCCAGTGTCATACCGCCCTGGGGTACATACTGAGAGGGACCATCCATGTCTCTTTTGATGTTGACCAGGGAGGTACATCTCAGGTAATTCACACCAGCATGGACATTGAGTGCATCATATTTCTGCTTGCTTTGGGGTGACCTGCGTACTTGTGTTATGTGGCATTTTGTGGCAGCCTACAGGCAGCTTACTCTACCCTTTCCCTTGTTCAGTCTGGTGAGTGGGCAGCAGTGTGTCTGCCTATACAGACACCTATTACGACTGTATCAGGCATGTTGTTTCTCCTTTTGGTCTGTGACTGTTTGGCACACCAGCTTTGCGTACTATTCGTTGCATGTGCTATGTTTGAAGGTTGTGGTTGCTTGTGATCTGCTTTAGAGGCTTCTGTTGGTGTGGTGTGTTTGTAATTAAGGCCTCCGGGAATATTTGTCTGTGTTTATGTGTTTGGTTTACAGTTGTGGTAGGTCTATGTGGGACTGGGTTTGTGGTGTATGTGGTTACCTTCTCCTCCTGGCTAGTTTTGATAGTACTGAGTTGGTGGAGCTCAACCTCTGGTTTGGATACATGGATGCATCTATCACATATATTTGTATTTATTGGGGGTGTTGTGGTTGTCTGTGTACTTGGGACTGGTGTCACATTGCCTCTGGATTCACAGATTCTACTTGTTGTGGCTGGACTTAGTGGATTGTATGTGTGGACATATGTTATTGCCATACTACTGGTCAGTGATTACTTACCTTTTTATGTTTGCTCTATCATGTGGTAGCTTCCTCATTCTCTTGCATGGTTTGGTAATGGCTGGAGTCCAGCATGCCAGATGCCTGCATGTATGGCATTGTGTGTTGTTGTTATTTGTGATTGCATACTCCAAGCATTCCTGGCTGTGTTCATGGAATGCCTGTATAACATGTTCTGTGGTGTGTCCCATATTCTGCACTTGCACAGGGCCTTTTGTGGATTCAACATTGGTTTTGAGGGCTGCAACCTATACTTTACACATGTTTTTCACTGTGGTATTCTGGCCAGGGACTGGGGTCAGGGTGTGTATATCCAGTGTGATTACTCTATGGTCTGGTCTTACCAGTGAGGGGTACACTTCTCATCTTGCCATCCAGTACACATGTTGCTGATTATCACATCCAGTATGCTTACCCCTCTTGTGGGAGTGGTACATTGTTCCTGGGCATTTTGGTTTATGGATTTTGGGTAATTTTCTCCTACTGTGTTGGTGCTAGTATAATGCTCCCGGTGTATGTCTGGGTATTTTCAGTCAAGCAATATAATGTGATTTGGGGGGCTTGATATATTCATGTATTCCAACATAGGCCAGGTGCAGTTCCTGGTATTAGGACAGTAGTCTGCAGCAGGCTATATACTGGGAGGCGGTTTTAGCCATTGGTATTTGACCATGGCTAATCCATGCTGCTTCTTGTTGTGGTACCAACATGGGGGTGTGGTTATCCTTGCCATTTCTTGCTAGTCACCCTCCTTTTGTAGCTTGTTCCATGTTTTGCGGCTGTACAGCACAGTATGAGGTGTGACCTGGTAGTGTTAGGGTGCTGATGTGAGCCTTGACCCAGTTCTCTATTACAGGACTGGTATCTACATTCTCCATACTGTGTGCGTTTACACTGCACACATCTTGCTGTTTAGACATCTGTCATTGGGTAGCATTACATCTAGGTTCCTATCCCTTGTAGAACCTATGAAGGTGGGTTTGTGTTTTGAGACTTACCTATTCAGGGCATGCTGTGGGTACTGACAGCCTTTGCCAGTATCCATGGGGCATGGCATGATAGGTGCACGCCACCCCTAGCAGGTGGTGCATCATGTCATGCTCCGCATGTCTTCCCAGCCTGAAACACATTGGCTCCCCTTTGACTAACTGCATTACTTCAGCCAGTTATTGCACTTGATCATCCCATCATCATTTTGTGGCTTCATGCTTGGTGAGGGTGGATGTTCATCAGGGTGCTCATGTGTGCATATAGTACATGGTGTTACATTACTTAACACATGGCATTCATGCCTCAGGTGGTGCTGCAGGGCTGCCTCTGTCGGATGCGCATATTACACTTCCCTGTACATGTTTGTGAGCAGGTCATGTCATTTTAGGCATCCATGTTATTATTTGAGTGAGTCAGAGGGGGTATCATTTCCAGGGTTCCTAATGAGCCAGTGTATGTGCTATGTGTTGCCTCTTTGCCAAGGACAGGGTATACTGGGCATGCCTCCTTCTGCCTACTGGGGCAGGCTCAGGTTGTTGCTCCTCCGAGTCACGCTCTGCCTGTGATGGCCTTGTCAATGGTGGGGGGCTGTTTGGCCCGGCCCTATGCTGGTCCTGCTGCAGCTGTTTTCGCAAGATCATATTATGTAGCATAGCACATACCATGACAATTTGGGTACATGCAGTTGGTGTGTACTGCAAGGCTCCACCAGATGTGTCCAGACACCGGAACCGTGACTTGAGCAGCCCAAACACACGCTCTATTACATTACGTGTTTGTGCGTGTGCCTCATTATGGCATTCCTGTTCAGGTGTGTGTGCGTTTCTGATGGGTGTCATCAGCCACGGCTCCAGTGCATAACCTGCATCCCCCACTAGGTGTCCGTGTGGGATGTCCCCATTGGCAAATGTCTGGTACAGCTGCGTCAAATGCCAGATGTGGGAATCCTGGTAACTCCCAGGGCAGCCAGCACACACATTCATTATTATGCCCTGGGCATCACACATGACCTGGCAGTTGATGGAGGGGAACCCCTTGCGGTTAATGTAGGCCCTACCCCGCTCACCGGCTGGTGCTTTGATGTGTATGTGCGTGCAGTCTATTGCACCCACTACCTCAGGGTATTCCGCTATTTGCTGGAAGAGACGCATATTGCTGGCCAATACCTCACGGGCACGATCACCGACATGTGCTGACATGGCATCCAGGAACTGGTGCAGTACCCTGGAGGCTGATACCTGTGATATCCCCATCATATCGCCAGTTGGTCTCTGGAAGGTACCTGTTACTAGTATGCTTAGGCCAACACATACCTTGGTTTCCACTGGGATGGATTCCCCTCTGTTGGTTCTGTGTGTGAGGCATGTCCTGCACAGCTCAACAGTTTGCTGCAGGAGCTCTCTGTCCACTCTATAGCGCTCTACTATCTCCAGCTCATGTAACCCGTGGTAGGTGACCCTGGGCCTGTACACTCTTCTCCGTCTCCTCACTGTGGGTTGTCTGGCACCATCTGCATTGTCACCACCCTCAGCAAGTCACCTTATGTCTCATTATGACAGCTATGGCAGCCCCTAACATTTCTGCTCTGAGTTAAGCTTTTTCAGTTTTCACTTCTATTAGCTTACTCCTGTCTTGCAGTGTCTCTTAAGGGAAACATCCTGCACTACTGTTTGCAGAGTTTTAAGTGCTGGGATGGGCTACTATTCTGCCTGTGTAATTGCCTGCTTCTAATTGTTTTCACCTGCTAGCTTCAGCAGTTATCCCTGCTAGCTTCCTATTAATTCTGTTGCTTTCTTTTTCCTCTCTGTTTCCTCAGGGGGGAGCAACGTGCATACCATCAGAAACACGCTCACAGTGGCTTACACGCATGCACACGTGCTTACATGGTTCAGAATCTACTTATTCGGGTTAAAACGCACGTACACCCGTGCAAACACTGTTACACGTCTGCCAACAGCCTCCAACATACTCAGCCTGCCCTACACACGCGCACACCCGCGCAAACAGTGTCAAACATCTCCCAACACGCTCCCACATGCTCAGTCTGCCTTACACGCGCGCACACTGCCCTACTTGCACTTCATGGCGTGCACACGTGCGCATGCACGCCCAGCAAGAAACTTTGGGATAAGTAACAGTGTACACCTTCCATTTATTGACTTTCCATGACTTATCTAGTGGCACACCTCTTTCCATGATCTGTGTCTGTCATCTGTCATGTTACACTGGCCTCCAATGAACTGCATTTCTTTCTACCATTCCCCCCTGTGATGTCACCTATCTCCTACTCTATTCCTCCCCCTTATGTATCTCTTACACTACTCAGACTGTGCTCATTTGCTATGTGACTGTGAGATTCAATATCCTAACCCTCATTTACATGAGATTGCCTACTAATGCTTAGTTACATGTCTTAGACTCAGCTTCCCCCCTTAGCAACCACTACACGGTGGCCATGTTGTTTTTGGTCTGCTGGTCCCTGCATTGTCATTCCATGTATTGCATGAAACACGCATTTGTGGGTTTATAACCTTCATTTTCATGTTTTATACAGCACAGCCCGTTTGCGCGGGGCTGCGCTGGGTTTAAATTATATTATATTTTTAATATTTTGGCAACGGGTTATATTGCCAATGGCCACATATTTGGCCATTGGCATGCTGCCTGAGTCATATGCACCCTTTTTTTGGAGCTGACATGGCTCCGTTGTGGAATTTGCAGAAACGTACTCAGTTGTCAACTGAGTACATTTCTGCAGCTAAAACGTCTCTTACACGGACTGGTTTCTGCTTCGTGGATCGCTAATATACCTCATTTGCATACCTTTCGGCTGCAAGTGAGGTATTTAGCATGTCCACGCCCAGTCCGTGTAAGAGACGGGTTAGCTGGTCTCTTACATGGAGTTTAGGGCTGTTCCTGGATCGCGAGGCTTGCATGGAGTGTTGCATGTCTCTTACACTCCATGCAAGCCTTCGTGAATCCTGCCCATTATCTATTGGGGTTAATGTGTTCTTATTATTTTTAAAGTAGATTTTGGGACAGCTATGTATTTTCTGTGCTTTCATCTTGATATCTTCGACCCCAATCTTATTGATTATATGAGTTGTTGGTTGATGGCAATACTGCTGGATTGGGGAAGCCAAAGCTGCAGGCAGACCATTACAATAAATAATAATTCTGTTATAAAAGGGTGAAATAATATATTGGGGCAGGAAAAATTTCAATTCCAAAGAAAATGAGACAGTTCTGCTTAGATAATTATCTTAGTTGTTACTGAAGTGATGCTTTTGCCTCACTAGTCAGTGATAGTAGTAGAAGACTGTTATGGGGGGCAGTGCAAAGTGGGGATGGTTATTCTTGACTTATAGTTACTACTTTCATCAGGACATGAGGACAGTTGTTATTTCCAAAGGTAGCCTTTACTTTTTAACTGCTTTTCTAATTAATAGTTTACATTATGTTGGATTTATAGTGAATGGTGAAATTGTGATCTACTTAATCCACCTCCAGCTACATAAGTGCATACTACAATCTGACATTTTCACTAATATTCATAAAATATTGAATGTTTTACTGTCTGTAGACTACATTTTCTAGCAAAATATATATTGCATGTTAACCACTGCCACTCTAACTGAAAAAATATTGGTAAAACGTGTTAATGTATTTTGTTAAAAAGGACAACTTAAGGGAACACATTATTACTATAACATCTAAAACTGAAGTGTCCTTGAAGGTTAAAAGCTGTGACTTCATTATATGATATTTTTATCAAAATCAAGCTACACTACATACTTTCTTTAGACTCACATATTTGGAAAGAAAAGCTAATGTTTTTGATGATTACACAGATCTCTATACCTGCATAGATATTTGTGCAACTAAAATATTATCTTCTCATGAAAAAAAATTCTCATTAGTACATCTTTATTTTAAATATCTTTAATGCCTTAAGAAATTATTTAAGGTTAATCAGATATGTTTTTTTTTTAGGGGAAGGAAAAACTGGTGATGTTATATCTTATATAAAAGGAAAATAAGCCTATAGGCTATATATTAATATGCTGATTCTATAGTAAATATTAACACTGTTGTGATTTCACAGACAAGTTCATACAGGAATGTTTTGTTACATGATAAATGTTCTTATTTTTATACATAAACTTCTTTACTGAATTCCTAGATAAGTAGGTTTTGATCTAATGTAGTATACTAAATTAAGATCTGTATTAGTATAGAATAGACATAAATGAATATGATATACTATGTCATGATACAAGTTTAAAGACACTGTTCTTAAAAATTTTGAAAATTACATTATTCATGGTAATTGATGTTTTTCCACAATATCTCCTACATAGTAATACCTATTCATCCTGGAGAATTAATAGGTTGTAGTTTGTTGATTCAATAAAATATTAGGTAGTAGCATTAGAGAACAATATTCTTGAGCACTAAGGATGATAGAGGGTGGTATTGATGACTTCTTCATCAATCCAGGAACTAGATGTTCCATGGTTAGTTTTGTATATAGTTATATTTTCATCTTCTCTGAACATTACTTGTTAATTAAGTCCAGAATAGTATTTATCCACCAAAAGCTTAAAGTAATCAATGTCTGGGTTTAAATGTCTGTCTCTGAATGCAAATGGTCGTAATAACCCTACTAAAAGAGGAAGGTTACTCAAATACCTAGCATCTAATAAAGCTGACATTATATTTTTGCAAGAAATGCACATTATTCAGAAAGATCTAGAAAAAATGGCTTTTAAAGGTTATAGTATTCTAGCTGAATCTCATCTCCAAACAAAGAGAAGAGGAACCATGATTTTGTGGAAAAATACATTACCAATACCTAAAATAATTAACATTTTCTCTGATAAAAATGGTATGTTGTGTCTAGTAGTATTGGAATTGAATAAAGAAATATTTTACTTTAGCAAATATGTACTGGCTACCTGGTATTGGTGCTAAATCTGCAAACAAATATTTGGAAATAATAACAGCAAATTCTAAAGGAGATATCATTTTGGCAGGTGATTTTAACTGTATTCTATCATCTAAACATACCACTAATGTCAGCAATATTAAGATACCTGCATCAGCCAAATAATTGATAGATTTTGTCTCATTATATAACCTAAAAGACATACACATGATCAAAGAGCAGAGGTCTCTCAATTTTACTCACTTTTCTTATAGATATGGTACACAGACGACTATTGATAAAGTGTTTATATCTGACAGCCTATTATCTAAGACTCAAAATGTAGTGATTACATCATGCCCTCTGTCAGACCACAATGCCATACTATGTAAAATTACAATTAAACCAATCTTATTCATTGGCAGAGACTACCAGCCTATATTATTAAGATAAAAGGATTCAAAGAATGGCTTATAAAGGAAGTAAACTATTATATTGAACTTAATAATAATAATAACACAAATAAAGTGTTTATTTGGGACTCTTTAAAATCTTATATACATGGGAAAATAAAAACCTGGTATTTACATAAAAGGAACGAATGGGACAAAGAATTATTAAATCTACAATTGAAAATTGACACTTTCAAAAAGAACTTACACCCCAAAGAATTGGGCTCGAATCTGGAATTAAAACAAGTAAATCTCGAATATTTAGAAATTCTTAGTCATAAAGTAGCAATTAATTTAGAGAGGTTAAAATTACAATCTTATTCATCTAATCCAAAACATATGCATAGATTAGCAGCCAAAATGAAAAGTTTTCACAAGAGTAAACACATAATTGAAATATTAGACACATCTAAACACAATTCAAAACCTTCTTCAGATCTAAAAGATATTTTAGAGATTTTTCGTTCATATCATGAAACAATGAATAAAGCAAACTTAAACTTTACTAATAATAGTTCAAAAATAGAATTTCTAAAAAACAATATAAATAATAAACTTGCTAAAGAACAAAATAATAGATTACTTAAATCAATATCATTAATAGAAGTTAAAGAAAGAATATAAAATCTTAAAAATAATAAAGCCCCTGGTCTTGATGGCATAATAGGTGAATTATATAAAATTTTCCCTGATTCCGCTTTGAAGATATTAATGAAAGCACTTGAGGAAGTTCAAATAAGTGACAAACTTTGTCCTTCTTGGAAATATTCGCTAATTTCTCCCATTCTAAAGCAAGATAAGGACTCCAAATTTGTTTCATCATATCATCCTATTTCCCTATTAAATATAGATTATAAAATATTTACATCTATTTTAGCAAACAGATTAAATCAAATGATGCCGACTTTAATAAACAACGATCAAACAGGTTTTATACTGAACAGAAAAGTTCAGGATAATACTATTAGACTTTTAACTTTAATAGATTTTGCAAAAAAAAAAAAAAAAGAATTATCACTCATCAGTCTAGATCTAGATAAAGCATTTGATTCTATTAACTGGACATACTTATTTATGGTATTAAAAGAATATAATTTCTCCTCAGAAATCTTAAACTTGTTAAAAAAATTATATGAAGGTTCTATAGTGTATATTAAAATCGGCGCTTTTTTATCTGGCCCACTTCAAATTCTAAAAGGCACTAGACAAGGTTGCCCTTTATCCCCACTACTATTTGCATTAGCAATAGAACCATTTGCTAATTTTATAAGAAACAATATAAACATAAAAAGTTTTGATGTTAATGAGAACTATTCTTCAAAAATGTTACTCTTTGCAGATGATATCTTATTAACTATTGGAAAGATTGATTCATCTATTGATCACATTATCAGATCATTAAAACTCTTTGAGGAAATCTCAAACCTTAAATTTAACCAAAACAAAACAGAAACTATTCTCATCAGTAAAAAATTGAATAACACTCTATCTAATTACAATAACTTTAACTGGACCAATGATAAATTGAAATATCTAGGGGTTCATATTATGTCTAAATGGAAGGACACTATAAATATAAATTATAACATTTTATTAAATAAAATCACATAATACATTAATAGATGGAAGAAAATGTTCTTTACTATAGAAGAAAGATTATCTCTGATAAAAATGATTCTATTACCAAAAATAATTTTTTATCTTCAAACATTATTGGCTCCTCCTTCTAGAAAACATCTTAAACACATAAACACTATATTAATTACATTTCTATGGTATCCTCAAAAACCAAGGATTAAATATAATTGGCACTATAAAAACTGGATTGAAGGAGGGATTGCTTTTCCAAATTTTGAGCTTTATGCTGATGCCATTATTCTTAATATAACAAGTCTGTGGTTAAGTCCAAAATACCATTCAAATTGGAAACATTTACACAAAACAATACTATTAAGTAATTTTTACAAGTTTTTGAAAAACATATATTGTTCTGAAAATATTAAGCTATTTATAGTTATTAAAGAATTTTTCTTCAACAATGAGCAGGAAAAATCACATCTTATTCCTATAATTAAATATATCTTGCAAAATTTTAAAAAAGTAATGAATAAGAACCTTTTGAACAACAATTTGTCCATTCTAATGTTTCCAGTAATCTTAACCAAGGGATGCTTTGATTCCTTTAACATGATGAAAATAAAAACTATGGAAGAAAATGGGTTATTATTCTGGCATCAGTTTTTAGGAACTAATAATATTCATGGTACTGCCTACCTTTTAGCCAGGTATAATATCTACCAAAATAACTGGTTAAATATTCAAATCTTCAGAGAATTTATTTTAACGGAATTTAAAAGACATCATTTTCCTGCTATAACAGACCTCCCCAAAAAATTATCCATCATCTTTGATTTCACCAATATAGGCTATAATAATGGTATCTCATTGTCAAGATTTTACAACATTCTTAGATCAGACCTAATAATATTAGATGACAATTTATGGAAATATATCAACAATTTCAACAACTCCCAAATACATATAAATGATAAAACTTTAATTCTCAGATCTGTTTACCATACCTCTTCTTCCACATATTGGAAAATTTTTACATGGAAATTCATTCATAGAAGTTTTATTACACAAAAAAAGCCTCTAGAATAAGCAAGAAAGATTTTAATAGATGTTGGAGATGCGAGGAGCTAATCTATGCCGACTGGGCACATATGTTTTTCGAATGCAGAACAATAACCACATTTTGGATGGAGTTTAAAAATTTTATTAAAGCTTTGTGGTCGGACAGATGCGAGATCTCTGATTCTATGATACTTTTTAATGCGCCAATGCCAAGGTATATTCCACTGAATCAAATGAACCTCCTTTGGACTCTACTTGCTATAGCAAGAAAAACTATTACTAGAAATTGGAAATGTAAAAAAAAACCTCTCATTTAAGGAATTTATATCTTTTACTAAGATTATTTGTAGTAGGGAATTACAAACAGCTATGTTACACTCCTCAAACATGACTCATAAACAAATTGCCTGGATAAAGCTTAAAAAACTATTAGACAAAATGTAATGTTATTGAAGATTTGGTATCTATTTTGGACTTTGTATATAGTTTTTGTAAAAATGTGATATTACGTTGTTTTTTCTTGTTAAAAATTGTAATTATACTCTTAAAAATCAATAAAAAAATATGAGAAAAAAAAAGAAAAATTGTTCCTTAGTTGCATCAATTTGCTCACCCAGCATTTCTGACAGAGTAGTCTGCAGAGAATTTTGACCAGTTTGTATTACTGGGTGCAGCTAAATATCAGACAGTGTCTGACTGAGACAACCAACTCTTATGCACATTCATTTCACACCTCTAAATTTTGATATATTTCCTCCCCTGTGTTAAAACATTTGGCTTTCTGCCTTCCACATTTACCTTGTCATCAGACCAAGCAACCAGTAGTATATATATATATATATATATATATATATATATATATATATATATATATATATATATATATGTACAAACTCCCTACTGATTTTTAAGGCAAAATTATTCAATCACTTTGCAGACTCATCAGTGTGGAATGGATACAAAGAAAGGGGTTATTCTCACCCCACTCCCTACTGTAGTTTACATTAAGAAGAAAAGGACTTGGGTGTGTGAGTCATGTGACATGCTGTGTCTTGGCAATTGTATATAAAGCTGTGCAGAAACATTAAAGGAAAACTCCATATTAGAACTAAAAATTCTGTTTTTTTTTCACACTATCTTTGTTTTATGAGCTACTTTAATAGTTCAAAATCACCCTAAGTTCTTCTTATAGAATTTTAATATATTTTCCCACAAATGGTTGCCAGTAAGGCTTAACATATCAGCACGATCTTATTTTTTCAACTCTCTTTCCCATAATCCATTTTAAGTCTGCTTTATATTAGTCATGCTAGAAATAGGAAACTAGAGGTGTATTCCCACCCCACTGACATATAATGGGATTAATGTTAGTCTCTGTCATCTTGTACACCTTCTGCAACAGGATTGTTTCTTTTTTTCCTGGAATGACTCTCATTTATGTTTGTTTCAGAGCTTGTTTCACACTATACTAAGGAGTTATATGACTGCAACCAAAAGTAGCTAAATTGCAGGCCTTTATTCAAAGTATCCTTTTGTAGTCCAAGATGAATTGACAGTCCCCTCCACCAGCACTACTTCTGAGGTGTCAGAACTGTGACTGCATGTAAGGATGCCTGCAGCTGCATGTGTAAGAGCTGCAACTGGAAAGGAAAATATTTGAGAAAAATCTTGTTCTTTAGTGCCTAAAGTGGAAAGATTTTACTTTATTTATTTTTTACCTGAATATTGTAGAAAATGTTTTATTTGTTTTATAGTGAATATCATGCTCATTTTTCCCTTACTAAGTCTACAACAAAATATGACCAACTTTACATTCTTTAACTTAAGATATTACTTTTTTCCTTTGGCACAGATGTCTTGTAGCATTTTTTTCTATCTTTTCTTGTTATTCTTCTAATTTTGATTTGTTAAACTATAGGAAAATCATTCTTCTCCAAGCCTGACTCCTTGGAATGACACACCCCGGGATTCATGAAGCTCGGCGCAAGGACCGCGTTAGCCTTGCGCCAACAGTGTGGTGTAGAGATGGCACAGCAGCACCAAGTGCATATTAATGAAGGTGCACTGCCGCAACGGCCACGTGCATAGGAAATGTGCGCGAGTGCAGGGGGCGTGTTTAAGCTCTGCACTGAGACGTGAACATGTCGGCTGCATACGCGCAACCTAAAATGCTGACTAGTACAGCCTGCCTGTAATAGTAATCACTCCTGTCAGTGTCCGTGGATACTGAAATGTATGCAAAGCATACAAGACAGTTTTGCGAACACCAAAATAAAAAGTAAACACAAAGGCACGTAGTTGAATAGTTAGTCCCTGTCCCTCGAACAAATGACATTTAAAACCCCGTGCCCGTATTTCATTGTAGAGTCGATAGTTATACCAAGTGGAAGTGAAATGCAGTGTGTTAGCATGCCGCCAATTGCTAAGCCTAGCCCAATGGTTAGACTTACCACCTGTCCCACATTGTGAGGGACAGTCCCCCTCTGGGCAGTTGTGTCCATACCAAAACCATTATAAATGTTAAATGTTCTGCGATTGTAGGACATAATTATGTCCCATATTGTATGTAATAGTCCCATACAATACTTATTTCCATATGTAAAATACCTAAATGTTACAAGAAACAGAATAAGCAACTAAACTGCTACAACAATAAGCTTATATTTAGGCATAAAAGTAAAGTACTCTCCTTTGTAGTGACCGTGGGCATGTATCAGCCTGTAAAATCTGGTGTGACCCGAAGATGTCCCACTTTGGCCATCTGAAAAGGTGGCAACCCTACCAATGGTCAGAGCATTCGCTCAATATCTGCCCCTTCGCGGTCCAGGTCATCCCTGTCTGGACGGGCCAAAGATGAATGGGTATTACCCGCGTCTACCTACCATGTAATGAAAGATAGGTATTTGCGTGTACCTATGTGCGTGAAGTACAGCATGTGGAAGATCAGATATGCCAGGGTTGTCCTCACAACCATATTGGTACCAGAGATATGTAGAGAATGCAATGTGTTCTGTTGTCTGTGCCATGGGCCATCAACCAGAGAAGGGATGGATGGTGTGTGTGGAATATGGGGGTGGGGGTTGACGGGTAATGTAATAATTTGTCAAGGAGAGACTGGGTCGGATGCACAATAGGTGAACTGGAGGTGTACGAGGGAGCAGTGGGTGAATCAGAAAGGAAACCAAAGAACAAACATTCACATTTGCAATACAATCTGACAGGCTATACTGCAGAACACAATCCCACAAACATATGAGCATTAAAATGTACGATAGACATGTACAGAAACGTTACCGGCTCACGCACACATAACGGTCTGGCCTGAACCGAGCCATCCAACCCCAACACACCTGGATACATAATTGAATACCCATCATCCCCCCTCCACAACACCCCCCGCCCCCGCTGAACGTCCACCAAAACCACCTATACACAGGCTGCTAGCTTGGCGCAGCCATATCTGCACATAATGAGCCCTACCCACATCTAGTAGGCAGTTGCACCCTAGGCAGTCTCAGGCATGCAAACTAGATATCCCATGCATGCATAACCCTACCACATTTTTGAATAGCCAGCTGAATGGGGTCCGACGTTTACAATTTTTGGACAGCCCTCATGGGATAAGTGTCTGTTCTCAAGATTAGACTTTGTGGCATAACACGATGTCCACCCCCGTTGACATCTGGAGACTAGGGCTACCACATGTCCCACTTTGCGAGGGACAGTCCCTCCTTGGCCAGTTGTGTCCTGCATAAAAATTGGAAAAATGGCAAATGTCCTGAGATATTAGGATAAACTTATTTCCTATATTTAATGTAATAGTTGCATAAAACAGTTATTCTGTTTCTGAAACACCTGAATGTTATAAGTAACAGAATAAGCAACTAAAGTGCTACAAGAATAAGCATTTATGTAGGCAAAACAGTGAAGCTCTGTCTTATGTACTGGCTGTGGGTATGTTTTGCCTTGCAAACTCTGACATTTGTCCAAAACATGTCCCACTGTGAGCATTTGAAAATGTGGTGACCCTAACGGGAACAACTCAGATTAGCAGGACCTGACCACAACCCTGCTTAGCCTCCAGCTGGTCCTGCAGAACATACGACCCAGGATTAAACAGCTGACCGTGATGCACGTCTCCCCACTTGCATTATCGAGAATAAATACATATCACAAGTTCCCATGAAGCTTCCCCATCTGGCAGTTGGAAATAGGGTGATTATGGCAGTCATTTAACAGTATGGGAAATGTAAAAATGCATGTAGGTGTATATGCATGTAAATGTACAGACAGACAGAGATATATATATATATACACACATCCATGAAGAATGAACATGGACACAGTAAAGCAGTCTTAACGAATGTGAAGGGAAACAGCAGCAGAACCCCCTGTAGTATGTACTGCTGTCATATCAATCCGCCCAGAGATGAGCAAACCTCCTGCATCCCAAACCACAGGTAGGATGCTAATAGTGGAACTAACTGTGTGCACATGCTAAGTCTGACTTTCAAACAGGTACAGGGCAGTCCCAGTCACCATTCAGATGAGCCAAACCGGAAGACCTAATGAACACCCTGATCATTATATGAACGTATGTCCCAGGACTATATGCTTGGTACGTCTGAATATACTTGGAGTGAGTCAACATGTAGGATGGGCCCAGAGCAGTAGGGAAAGGCACATGTGTAGTGGTGTGGTTTTCCTAACTGGAGAATAGATGCCTGTTGTGTCAGTGACATGTTGAGGCGTGTGTATAGATAACTATGAACTATGGGTATTCATATAAATTAAGCAGCATACAAATAATGTAGTGGTTAGAGCATCCGCTTAACAAACAGGCATTCACGGTTCAAGTTCGACTATAGCACATATCCTTTTCCATGTGGAATGAATGTGGTCCTGCTGTAAAAACGACATAATAACATGTAAAAGTGAACTTGAGTATCGTGTAGGACTTTTAACCAGATCATTTCAATCAAAGGGGTACTGTCATAATGAATAAGGCACAAGTAAGCACAAACAAGCGGCAGTAAACATATATAACAAACAGTAAGCATATGCGATCAGCTATGCTGGTGTAAGTAGCCAGCAAAGGAAATGTATATGAGTATGTACAGATGTAATATATATATATATATATATATATATATATATATATATATATATATATATATATATATATATACACACACATACACACACATATTTTATATATATATATATATATATATATATATATATATATATATATATATTTATGACGAATGAACATCGTAACAATAAAACATAGACAAGGGATGAGAAGGCAATCAACAGCAACTACAGTATCATAGAGTGCTGTACAGTGTATGCCATATCACGCTGGCCAAGAGTGAGAAAAGCACTGCCACACACACCACAGGCAGGATATTACCAGTGAGAGTAACATAGTTGAATTGCTCAGTCTACTTTACACACAGACAGAGGATAGTCCCTGCTGGGACTACCCAAAAATTAATAAGATTGTTTAGTCCTTCGACCATTACACAAGCAAGGGCAGGTATGTTCAAAGACTAAATGGTGGGAGAGCCTGGGAATACACGAGGTGGGACAACATATGTGTAGGGCCCCTAACGCTCTGGAGAGGGCAATGTCTGGAGGTGTGTCATGGCCGCGATAACAAGTGCATATTGGAAGTTATGCGTGTAAGTTGAACATGGATGGGGTGGAGGAACTATGGATATGTAATTATGGATCCAGACGTGTCAGGTTTGGATGGCCCTGTTCTAATTGGACCGCCCCATGGAGGTCAGCGAATTCGCAATAGGTATATATGCATGCACACATGCAGACATCAATATGTAGAAGTACATTCTCTAACAAATGCATTCCATTTCTAGACATAAATAATAGGAATGTGCACATACAAACATCGACAGTAGATGGAATAATAGGCTGCACAGAAGAGGGATGGGATAAAACTGCTACAACGCAGAGGCGTATATAGTGTCCTAAGTCAGTGCTGTGCTGACGATAATCAAATGTGAGGGCCTTACCACACATGGAATTATTTCAGTGATCTGCCCGCTACGGCAACGCCAAGTACTAATCTGATCTAATTGTAAAGGAAATACGCTGAACACATACATAAACAAGCTCCTAATTATATATACATATATATATATATATATATATATATATATATATATATATATATATATATATAGACATATATATTATGTATATGGTTGCAGACATACGTATATATATTTTATATATTTTATATATATATATATATATATATATATATATATATATATAGATATATACACACACACACACATATATACGTACATATATAAATACATAAATGCATATATCTATATATATGTGTGTGTGAGTGTGTGTGTGTGTAGATATATAGAGATATACAGCTATGATAGGAAAAAGAACACAGGAATGACATATGTCCACAGGCTATGGCAAAGGAAGTGAGGAGCCCAGGCAAGACACATGACACACGCAGCTTGCCCTTCCACCCCCCCCCCTACAACCGGACATGGGAAGTATACACACGATCAATGTATAATTCTGTCGAGGAGGCGAGGGTTGTGGAACTATGGGTATCTACTTATGGGTCTAGGTGTGCAGGTGTTGGCTGATGTTGGCTAATATGGACAGTCCTAGGGATACAAGCGAATGTGTTCATTGGGCAGGGGCATCACCCAACGAGCAGCCACACCCACTATGAGACCCACTAAAGCAAAGTGTAATCTACATGGCAAGGAACGGAATAACCAGATGTAGACATATATATGTAGAGCTATCTGTGTGTATATCCACCCACAGCGAGATAGAGATATGCTTCTCCCTTGCCGAAGTACGAATGTATACATACAGTGAATGAATACAGATACATACCCACATATGAATATATACATATGTAGACAACCATAGACCCATATGTCGTTAGATTTTATATATATATATATATATATATATATATATATATATATATATATATATACAGCAAGATATGAATATAAATGTATGCATACATATGCAGATATATCTGTATATATTAATGTAAATATATATATATATATATATATATATATATATATATATATATATATATATATGTTACAGTAAATATACACATGTATATAGCTAGGATATGATACAGCAGTTACGGGTAACATATGTTCACAGGCTGGGCATATTTTGGTGGGAGGTCCAATAAACAAACATGTAACACGTAGCAACACCCCCAACCCCCCCCCCACCAGCTAGGCCGAAGAGACATACAGACACACAATAATGGTAAATGCACCACTGCTTCCCAGACGACCGGCAGGAAACTACCTGTGGGAGAGATCTGCAAGATCTACACTTGAAACACAGACATCGATGTCCCTTGTGGGACACCAAAAATTAATGACCGGAGCCAGGCCCTGTAATGATTTCTCCGACCAGGCTGAAGATGTACATGGACCAGTAGGTTGTGCATGCCTGATAACAAATGGGTCGACACAACGCCCGACATGTGTCCCGACACGGGGAGTGTGGGCAGTGTGTAGTGGTGTGTTTATACCCCACCTGCGCCCACAGTAAGGATGAGTGCTGTAAAGGAGTGGCAGGTAGGGGAACTATGGGTATGCGGTTATGGGCTTAACCGTGCAGGTGTTGGCTGGCAGATCTGTATTAGGACTGCCCCGTGGATGTAAGTAATATTCTGATGTGGGCATAGCAGATGCCCATACCTTCCAAACCCTAACAGCACATCCACTGGATAGTCCGTAAACCATTGGGGGAAAACATAGGAACCATACCATAGAACTGTCCCCGATTACCAGGGACGTCCGTGATTACGACTCAGAATCTAACTCTGTCCCACCTAAACCCTCCTATAACTAGTGATATTAGGAGGAAAGGCAGTGGAATACACATAATGAATAATGACAACATGTAAGCGTCATAAACAGCATGTACCTCAGACAATGTGTATGACTACATATGGTCTGGGTCTGTCAATGTGTCAGGTTAATAGCACCAGACCTCTAAATTTGTCCCTGATGTTGTTACGTAGTGTCCCTGATTCAGTGTTCATTCTTCCCCATTCGTATGAGAGTTCTGATAGTGACAGAAAGTGCATATTCCGCCGACTACCTTAGAAAGATGATAGAATAATAAGGTTGGGGTTACCACCTGTCCACCTTTGCGGGAGACACTCCCCTTTGGGCAGTTGTGGCCTGCAAAATAATTGTAATTATGGCAAATGTCCTGTGATTTAGGACAAAGATATCCTATATTGACTGTAGTAGTTGCATAAAACAATTATTTTGTATCTGAAACACCTAAATGTTATACAAGACAGTATAAGCAACTATAATGCGACAAGAATAACCATTTCTTTAGGCAAAACAGTGAAGTACCCTCCTTTGTACTGGCTGTGGGTATGTTTTGCCATGCAAAATCTGACACCACTACATAAAGGTCCTATAGGATTGCCACATTTTCAAATGCCCAAAGTGGGACATGTTCTGTAGAAATGTCAGATTTTCCAGGACAAAACATACCTACAGCTGTGCATAGTACAGATTTTTAATTATTTGCACAAATAAAAGCTTATTCTAGTAACATTTGAATTGTTTATGCTACTTCACATAACATATAGAAGTTTCATATATAAAATAACTGTTTTATGCCACTATTAAAGAAACTTAGGATATATTTCTGTCCTGTAGTCTCAGGACATTTACTGTGCCTTGATTATTTTCACAGGACGCAACTGCCTAAAGAGGGACAGTCCCTTGCAAAGTGGGACTGGTGTTAACCCTACTGTCCCACCTTGGCCAATTGAAAAGGTGGCAAACCTATAATAGGTATGTGGTAGCATGACTTGGCCAACAGATGTGGCTCCCGAAACCCAATTACTTGTCTGTATTGAAGAGTCTCAGTTCCCATGTATCAGCCAGACAGGAGCAGATTGTATGAGGTACACACAAATAATATGATTAATTCACTGGACAGGCCACTGATTCCGTACAGTCGAATGCCATGACGTCGCCTAATGGGCAACCATTCCTGATACTGTAGTCATGTAGTCCAATGTAATAGGCATCACAGGGTAATAGCGTGGTCCTCGCTCCCACCCAGGGGTGTGAGTGTCAGATGCAAGCACCAATGTCAGTGCATTTGCATGTGCGGGAGCAAGCGGATGTAAGCATGTTTGGCTATCAGTATGCGAGTTGCACTGATAAAGCAGTGTAGAGACTAACCGAGTGTAAGAACCTGTAACCAGAGGTCAGCAGTGAGTAACACCGTGCAAACCCATGCACACATGCTCCCAACTGCTTTAATGTGCCTTACTCCCTCCATATCCGATGGCCTTGTTCTGCCCTGCAACCAAATAAATGTCCTCTGCAAGGCTCGGAACCAGGACCCTGCACACACAGCTAATGTGAATTACCAATACGCCATGTCAGATATACAAACGGACAGTACCACAAACATATCATACAGCGCAGTCATTCAACAGTATAGGAATGTATCCCATCATGTAGATGTATATGTGAGTGTTCATGTCCAGCATATAGGAACATACATATATAGAGATATATCAGGAACATACCATGTGGCAACAAAGCATTACAAATGAATGAATGAAACGGGAAACACCAGCAATGCATGTTTTATGTAGTGGTGTTGTTCTATGTGATCTCAGGACTCCCTCAGACAGACATGTGTCATTCATACACGCAAATAGTTGTACATTGGCTGTATACATCACTCTGTGCATGTAATGCACATTAACACAACAGTACCTCTCCAATCATTATGTGTGAACAGTACTCTTGTAAGGTGCTGTGCGCTACATCATCATCATAATAAAGGTACATGGGGTAACCATACAGGGACCAGTAGTGTTGTGTGTACAATGGGGTCGTCCTCATCAGGTGTACCTGGACCATTTAGGAGTGATGTGCATACCAGGATCGTGCGCCTGGGGGACAGGGGTGAGGATAACAGGAGTATGTTGTGATGCATATTACAAGGGTACATGTGTCCAGTGGGCACGTGTGTGAAATGGACAGCTATGCATAGGGCAGATGTAGTCCTAGGAGCCAATTGGCCTTATGTTTCTGTAGGTGAGGGTTGGATGTAGGGGAAGGAGTGTAGGTATGGCCGTGGAGGATAGGTAGGGTAGGATCACAGGCAAGACAGCATACAGGGTTGGTATATGACACATGTGGGGGGATACACCCCGGACAGGGATGGGTGTTCGGTATTCACAAGACCATGGGAACAGTGGGACGGAGGTCCCCAGCATGGGCAGCCACCACTGCACCTAAACAGCTGCAAAGGAGGTAGTGCTGGGGGCTGTCCAGGAGGGGCAACATCACCCTGTAAATGTGGCACTCCACCCTTGAGTTTGTGTATCTGGCTTCAGAATCCCTTAGTGAGCCCCCAACGCAACACGTCCGGCACCACACAACATCAGACATGTACCTGTCTGGTCCTGCTCCCAGGAGGGACATGCTCCATCCTCACTGCTGGTACCACCAGAAGGTGGTGCAGAGCCAACAGAGGCTGATGTCCAAGGTTGGGCCCCAGATGTGCTAGTGTCTGGTGCCATGGTCAGCTGAAGTGGGACAGGAGGTTCTGCTGGGACCTCCCAACACAGTCAGCCTATGGTGTTGCAGTTTAAACCCACATATGGCTTAGTGATAGACACAAGCATACAGGATTGCCTACAACAGTATGCATAGATATCACCATCAACCCAACACAACAGTTGGTATACATTTGCAGAGGGAGCACAACACATGCATATATACTGCATGCCATCTGAACAATGTGTAATAGACGTGTGACCACAGCTATGAACATATGCCCATTATTGGCTTGTCACTGGGAACCCCAGACAGTGTCTGTCATACTACAGTTTCATGTGACACATGTCCAGTCAGGGATGCGATGGCAGTACCACATCCCTATCATCATGTACTGTCTGCAATCCTCACACTATGCTTCTGCTGTGCACAGATGTGTGTTATGTGTGTAACATAGGAAACAAATGGTTGCACACACTGACCACTTCACAGATGGCCATACAGATGGGAATCCCTCACGAACAGAGTACTGTCATGTCTGTATTAAAACATGCAGAATAGCCATTACCACGCACATGTTAAACAGGCAGTAGTCTCAGTGCAGCATAGCTACACTTAAATGCTGTAGTCATGTGTGGCACATCACCCTCCTGTCTTTAGGCTATTTCCCACTGTGTATAATGTTTGAGGTACATCCAGATATCATCTGTGATGCTGTGTCAGAACACCACATCCTGGTACCACTCACAGCGACTGTCATGGCCAAATACCAACATGTTTTCCCTAGATAGTATACTGTGTTTATCATGCGAATGGCTATGGGAATACCATCACAACTGTTCCACATACAATCAGCTAGAGGAGGACTGCAATAGGTGCAGAGGCCATCACCTGACCATGTCCATCATTTACAATACACATGCTGTTGCTGAGCAGGTGTACTCCTTCACATCCACCAGAGAGTGTGTGGGTGGGACAGGCAAAGTACACCAGGGAAGGGCTTGGAGACATAACCCTAAGCATCATCTGTCACATGCCTAACAGTACAGGGGTCAAACCCCTGACTGACTACTCATTACTATTACATGTGCATGACGTTACTACATGTGCCACAAGGGCGACATTTTGCTGTGCTGTAAGAACATATATGTGTGTGTAGGTGAGTGACATCTGCAACAGAGATATAGTAGACATACATTAGGTGTGGCACACATGGCTTTCCACGTGAACGGATGCCATTGTCACCACAACCACACTCTCTAATGGACACACATTGACACTCTTTGCCAGGGCCACAAATACACAAACTAACTACTTAGTTTGCCACTGCAGTAATGCACAGGACTACATGCACCACAGGGAATATCTGGAGGTTCTATGGGCTAGGGCATGTGGATATGTTTGACATCTCTTGGTATGCCAACAAGGGTTATACTGGGAGTGTCTGTGGTTGGGAGCATCAAAACCCACATGCTGACACAAGGTGCCAGTACTGGCATGCATGCATGCATTGCTTCATGGGTGTGTAGTGGTTGGCTGTGCAAGATGGCTGTACAAGGCTGGGTGAGGGGTAATCCTTGGCATTGCATCACCCGACAATGGTGTACAGTGCAGGGGTGTAGTGTCTGCAATGTCCCACACAGATGGGTACTGCATGATCTGCCCTGACATCCTGGTTACCAATGTGTATGGCCATAGCTTTGCAATGCATGCCATGTTTGTGTTTGATAGTCCTTCACACGGACATTGCCTGGGATGTGCATGTCACACAATACTGTATAGTGACATGTACAGGTGCACCTGGTTTGGCAGGCATATGTTGTGTACACAGCCTGTTATCCCCTGATATCCCAATACTGGCCTGGTGTGGCAAAACCTGCTTATAGCGAGCAGGTCGACCCTGCACCTGCATTGATAGTATGATGCAGGTATTCCATGGTGTCAGTGGCATGGGTCCATAAAGGGCACATGCCTACAGCATTGTATGGCCTCTGTGGATCACATTTGATGGCACCACATATGTTGCAGGCATCCAGTGTGGAACCTAGTGAAGGCACAATGTCCGAATGTACGTGCCCACTGTACTACTGTAGAGGGTGCCATGTCCTCTGCAGGCCACTGCATTCACACCATGCTTACTATCTGTCATCAATGTGCATGGTACTAGCAACATAGCGGGATATCCTAGGCAAGTTTGTTTGTGCATGGCACTTGGGTGCGGGACATATACCGGATACTAGTAGGGTTGCATACTTTGTTCACTAGACCTTTTGCCAGATGTAGGGATATGGCTTGTCAACACAGTCTTGTGGCTGACTGGCAGCTGTACTCCTCGTGAGGTGGCCAATGTGTCATAAGATGAACACCATATAGGAAAACTACAAAATCCACTCCCCAACATGTTCAATGGTAAGACACTCACAGCCACCTCTACACAGGCTCTGACAGACAAACACACACTTGCCATGTCCTGTATACAACCCCCTACCTACCATATCACACTGCAGCAATAAGCTTTTAGGGAACGTGCTACGGTGAATACTGGGTTGCAGCACGCCTACAGGTGTATATCTAGATGGGTGACAACAGCAGGAATGACAAAGATGGTCATGTGATTTGTACAGAGAGTGCATACTCTACAAAGCACTGTACATGTCTCACGCAGGCAGACACACATACTTGGCATGTCTGTATTTGTAGATGAGTGGCATCATCAGCCTTGCCAAAGATGGGTATAAGAATTGTATGGAGTGTGAGCAGTCTAAAAGCATTTTCAGTTCTCAGGCAGACGGGGACAAACGCACACACAGACACAAACACACACACACACACACACACTTGGCAAGTCTGGGATTAGAACACCAACCTAACTACTTTATTACACTACAGCATTACGCAGTTACAGAACACACTACCAAGACTCCTGGGACACAGCACTCCCAGAGGTGTATTTGTAGGTGGGTGACATCATCAGCCCTGCCAAAGGTGGGTATAGGAATTGTATGGAGTGTGAGCAGTCAAAAAGCATTTTTCAGTCCTCAGGCAGATGGGGACAAGCACACACACACACACACACACACACACACACACACATGGCAAGTCTGGGATTCGAATACTGACCTAACTACTTTATTACACTACAGCATTACACAGTTACAGAATGTGCCACCAAGATTACTGGGACACAGCACTCCCAGAGGAGTATTTGTAGATGGGTGACATCATCAGCCTTGCCAAAGGTGGGTATAGGAATTGTATGGAGTGTGAGCAGTCTAAAAGCAGTTTTCAGTCCTCAGGCAGATGAGGACAAACACACACACACACACACACACACACACACACACACACACACACACACACACACACACACACACACAGCACGTTTGGGATTAGAACACTGACCTAATGACTTTATTACACTACAGCATTATGCAGTTAGAGAACGCGCCACCGAGATTACTGGGACACAGCACTCCCAGAGGTGTATTTGTAGATGGGTGACATCATCAGCCTTGCCAAACGTGGGTATATGAATTGTATGGAGTGTGAGCAGCCCAAAAGCATTTTCCATCCTCAGGTAGACGTGGACAAATATACACACACGACAAGTCTGGGATTAGAACACCGACCTAACTACTTTATTACACTACAGCTTTATGCAGTTACAAAACATGCCACCGAGATTACTGGGACACAGCACTCCCAGAGGTGTATTTGTAGATGGGTGACATCATCAGCCTTGCCAGAGGTGGGTATATGAATTGTATGGAGTGTGAGCAGTCTAAAAACATTTTTCAGTCCTCAGTCAGACGGGGACAAACACACACACACATGGCAAGTCTGGGATTAGAACATCAACCTAACTACTTTATTACACTACAGCATTACACAGTTACAGAACATGCTACCGAGACTACTAGGTCACAACACTCCCAGAGGTGTATTTGTAAGGTGGGTGACATCATTATCCCTGCCAAAGGTGGGTATAGGAATTGTATGGAGTGTGAGCAGTCTAAAAGCATTTTTCAGTTCTCAGGCAGATGGGGACAAACACACACACACCACACAGACACACCAGTGGTGGGAACGGAACACCTGCCTATCTACAGATCACTATTACAATACTACATAGTTACTAGTCACGCCACACATACTACACATTTCAAGGCTGTCATTATGACCTTCTAGGAATGCAGTCATCAACAGGGATGCTGGCAGTTAAGATGTACATACCTGTGAACCTGTGTTTTTAAAGTAGGAATCCATCCTGACCTGGAGTATGCCCATCTGTGGAATGGATAACTACTATCACTATACAGGGTTACAATGGCCATGCCCATACACAGAGGCACATAACCGACACAAGGTGTCACTGGGCATGCTCACACACTTAGTATCACAGGGCTGTTCTGAATGAACTATGTGTCCATCTACACAAGGTTATACCGGGCATGCTCATACACTTAGTAGCATAGGGCTGTCTGGGATGCACTCTGATTCTAAACACGGAAGGCCACAGTGGCCATGCTATTACAGGTAGACATAAAGAACACATTGTAATGGGCTCTGGTGTTAGTAGTTGTCATCGTTAGCAGGAATGCTGCTCTACATATATCTGACACCGGTCTTTTACACAACTTCTGCTGCTGTCCATCACCTTAGATGTACCATATTATACCAAGCACAATATCACCACTCACAGTGATGTCTTGCTAGGAGTGGAAACTGCTTGATAAACGCAATGACCCTTGCTAGAAGTGGCAACTGCTTGACCAACACAATGAGCCAATGTCCTGCTGTAAGTACGAGGTTGTCTAGTGTTTGTCATTCTGGGATGACACCACTGACAGTAGACAGGCCTTTGACACATATCACATGCATCCATGATTCAAGGGAGTGGGGATAATACCCAAGTTGCATCCACCCATATAGTGCCATTCCAAGGCAAATGTCCTAAACACAGGATAACACCCTGACACCTAGAGGACAACTGCATTGTATGCTTATGCTAACCAGCGCTAGATGTGTAGCATCCATAATCACAGCTGCTCACTGTAGATCCAACAATGGGGAGTACTGACATCTATGCAGTGAGGAACACCTGGCTGATGGCTCTGTAGTGCACAATAGCACTACTACCATATACCTCAGAACAAGACATGTGGGCCATAACACAGGTACGGACCGCTACAGGTTGTGGTGTCCCCACATACATAGAGGCCACTCACATTTACTGACCGGTACTCCCATGAAAGGCATCATGGATGAGTCATGTGCAGGACACAGTGTCACATACTGCATTCTAGGATGTGAACTTCAGACTGCATTCTAGGATGTGAACTTCAGACACCACCATGCCCTCGGACCACCAACACACATCCATACATGTTGTAGGACATATAAGAGTACACCACCATGTGACCCTTGACCAGTGGACTGTTCCAAGCTCTACATCAACTGTAGAGAGTACCCATGCACTGACATAGTTGCATCATGTGTTATGCAATGCAATGATACCACTGTCTGTAACCAGGTCAGCTGTACATATACTAGGGGCCCTTGGTTATTTACAGCATTAGCAGATGACTGTTACTGTACATCAGTACACACCCTCATGTTTGGATATGACATACATGTACCTGCCCTGGGTATGTACATGCCAGACACACACAACATACATGTAAATAGCATAGCTGTTGTTGTCCTTTGTGCAAACAGGTGGCTACAGCCATTACACACATGTACATGGAATGTAGGTCCATGGCTGCTGAATGCTAACAGTACATAAGGTGTGATATCAATGTTGACAGAGGTAACATTCCCTCTGTACCAGTCACCCATTACACCTATCATATCATACAACAGTCCATGTGTCATGTATGCCATTACACATGTCCACCAATTGCAATGCCTACAAACATGCCCAAATGACAGGATTGTAGGACCTACACACATCTACATATAGTGGTGTGCATTCAGATACCATGCGTGTGCAGTTGCTGATGTATGCAGGTGACATGTATCTTAGTACATCATGCAGTTGCAATGCAGCCTCAACATTGCAAACTGTACATGGTGATATGCTGAATTTACAGAAAGATGTACCTCAGATATGGACAGATGTGTGGAAATAACTAAGTGGTGGGCATCTTTGCAGATGGAGGTTTGCTGAGGACAGCTCACAGGTGTGTCACAAGCGGTCCTACAATAACCTGTGTAACTGGTAAGCAATGGTTTCATTAATTGAAGGACATAACACACAAATTTGACAGTGGTCAGGGTGACACCGAAGGTAAATCACTTGACACCTGTTAACAGTTAAGATGTCCCGTGTGCATATATCAGCACTGTTGCCAAAGGAAGCATCAGTACACTTTGTAACGCATGCAATACTGCTGTAGGTCTGTCATACATATCATGAGCAAGGCAGGTCTTTGATTCACAGTACTGACATGTGTGGTTGAGTGTGTGTCCATATATGTCATGTATGGTGGGGAATACATCTCAATTGTTACTCACTCTCCTGTACACTAGTGTACACATCTGTACAGACTGCAATGTAGAAAGCAGGACATAGGCAGGGTCATGTATCTCACACATGTGAGGTATCTGTATGTGCGTGACATAGGTGTATGCAATAGTGAATGCCACAGTGAGTTTATGTGTGTGTGTGTATGTATGGCTGTCTGGTTCCTGGAGTGAGGATGTATGTTACCATACTGAACTGATAAGACCCCTCTTCCCATCCAGGCGATGCAATCTACTGTCCATGTTGATGTCCCCAATCTTAGGCCATACTGACTACCTGTACATGTGTATTCTCTGTGGCGCATCATGTAGGTGCACAGTACTGTAATGATGATTTGCACATAGGCAGGGGTCCTCACCTCAACAGTAGCAACTGTGTGTGAGTGTGTGTTATGGTGTCGGTGAATCTGTGAGTGTGTGTTACTGTGTCACTGAATACATGTGTGTCAACACCTGAGTGTGTGGGTGCAGTTGTGTGTTGGCATCCTGTCATGGGAACGTGTATTACTGCTTCCCAATGAGGCCTCACACTTCCCACTGGTCTCTTCCCTTGTAATCAGCTAGATCGCTCTCTTACCTCACCACCCCATGTAACTGTACCAGTGATGTCACCCAGTATGGATGTCACGTCTGTAGCCACAATAGCTTAATACACAGCTATCATGCTCTTGGATCAGTAGACATGTTTGGAATGTGAGGCATTCCCACTGTTATGTGGCAGCTACATGGTGCATGCTGGTATATTCATACATACACATGAGTAGTCCACATTGACATATGGGAAACTAACTGCAAACACTGACATCCACCAGCACATGCAATTAGACCTGAAGGAGGAAAGCAGAACATCATGGCCAACATGCAGTTACTGTTGTTACACAAGACACATACTGTTAACAGTACGAAATGCATTGTACACCTGTAGTACATGGTATGTCTGCTGCCTGTCAACAGTACTCAACAATTGTAAACTACGCTTATCTTCCTAGTCTGCTCACCCTGTGCACCAGACCATATGATCATGTCCCTACACCGATGGTGTGGATGTCAGGGATGTGGCACAGGCATCATCATATGCACAGGGTGATAATGTTTGCCAGAGGCCTAGGCTGCACCATTGGATGACATCATGTGTGTAGGTTAGGGCCTTTGATCTAACTGGGTGGGTGTGGATGTTATGCATGTGTGTGTTGCGGTGCTGTACATATGTTTCAAGTGTGTGTGTGTATGTATGCACACAGTTCTGGCATGTGACTGGCTTACACAGGGGTATTATTGACAGCTGTGGACTGTACAAGCCAGGTTTTACAGTTCACAGTGTCCGGCCATGGACATGTGACCTGTGCCTGCTAGGGGTTGCACGGGCACTACCAGGCAGAGGTGCAGAGTGGGTACTGTCTGATGACACTTGTCCACTGGAACTGTGTCCCTGTTGGGACCATCCAGGGCCATGTACATGTGACCTGCTGTGTCATGGTGTGGACAGCACAGCACCAGCTGCACTGCTGTTGCTACCCCACTATGAGAGCGGACTTGTGAGGTAGCTCGTACACGTAGACCTGATACAGGTGATGAAGCAGGCCTACATCCATGTGCCCAGTGCCTCACTCCTACCAGATGTACCAACACAGACAGCTCACGCTTATGGATTGTCATGCCACGGTCAAGGACTCCAACCATGTCACCCAACCATCTATCTAAAGCTTCAGCAATCTGCTGTTGAGCATTTACCATTGCCTGGATGTTGTTGTTTAAAGAATGGACAGCAGCCCTCTGAAGCCTCTGATCTTCTCTGTTGTGCCGTTCAGCACATGCCTGTGCCTCCATAACAGCCTGAAACATGTGTCTGATGACACCAGCTGCTGTGCTCTGTCTTGCAGGAGCATGTTGGCCAGAGGTCCTCCTATGAGCAGCACTGGCCACGTGCCTGTGTGGGGCACCACCAGTCAGTTGGCTGACACCATGGTGTTCAGGCACACCTTCCATAGACCCCACACTTTCCTGTTCCAAGCTACCACACACCAATTGTCCTTCCTCTATAGCCACTGGTGATGGGGTATGTGCAGGCACGGGATCTGTGTGCGGGGATGAGGGGGATATAGGTGGAATGGCAACCAATGGCACAGATTCAGCACCTGGCAACCCTGCCTGCACCTCAATCATATGTTCATAATCACTGCTAGAGTCTGTGGGGACACTAACATCAGATGGACCGCAGGAGGGCAACACACCTACATCACCTGTGAGGGCAGACAAGAACTGTACATTACAAGCTATACAATAGACACACACACATACACACACACACACACACACACACACACACACACACACACACACACACGTATGTGATATGAAAGAAAGCATGCAACATGCATGTGATACGGCAGATGCCATGCAGCACAGACAATAATAGTGGTAGTTATCATGCATCCCTGGGTTGCACACACCAGCATGCATGTGTCATAGCAGACGGCATGCAAATTACAAAATCACAGTAGTAGTTAGCATACATCCCTGTGTTACACCATGTAGACCAGCACACGTTAACAGTACACCTGCCTAATGTGTGGCATATGACCTTGACAATCACATGTAGTATGACATGTGATCTGCTGATGTGTGCAATGACATGCATACATGTTTAACACAATGGTGTCCTGTAAAATATACAGTGGGGTAATGGTGTCCCAATGCAGTGTTGTCTGTCCACCCTACAGATATACTGCACATTTAGCTGATGTGCATGGCCATTGCAGGGAATCATGAGGCATCTCTATTGCTTTACAGTGTGAGTTACAGACACAGTTCATAGCCATGACTGTGTTCAGATACAATACATATATACTGTGCAATGTGACCCACATCACTGAGGTGTATACACACTAAACCATGATGTGGAATGTGTGACACAGGTCACTGAAGGGTATACGGATGACACCCCTGCACATCTGCAACCATATTGCTGCTGCTTGGCAACTATGGCCAAACATGGCGAACACGTTAGTACACCATGTCCCACATGACATCTGTGTACCACACACACACACACACACACACACACACACACACACACACACACACACACACACACACACACACACACACACACACACACACACACACACACACACACACACGAGGAGCAAGTATGGCACTGATGTCCGATACCAGCAAGGGGAATGTACTGTATCTGTGGGCTGATGTGGATACTGTACAGGTGACTGCTGTCATGTCATGACACCCTCAAGATGTTCAACACATCTTATGTGGTGGATTGATGTCACGCCTACACAAGATGTGCATAGGCCTGTAGGATGTCTAGTGTTCCACATCTGCAATATAACCATTATACAAAGGCCATAGTTGGAACATGTGTAGCCATTGTACAACAGAGTGTACACACAAGCACATCATGTCTACTGGGTGTGTTGCTTCATGTCTCTGGCCATCTTCCATGGCCATGTGTGTACATGTGTTGGCCAAATTATTGTGACAGGCATCTATTTTACATGTCTGTGTTGTCCCATATGACATACACCCATAGATGTCATATGCTCCACTGACGACAGGGTTATGCAGACAAAGGGTGGTATGTTTGGTATGTTGGATATGTTTTTCAGGTTAGTTAGGCAGTGTTGCAGCTAAGCCACTAGATGTCATGGACATGTCAAGATAGCACATCACATTGTGTGACATTCTAAGCAGGTCTATGATCCACACCAGTGAATCCTGTGGGCTGGCCATACTCTAGCCCACTGCATAGTACTGTTTGTATTCCCCGCATGTGTAGTTCTGATCTGTAGTACATGTCCCTACAGTGAACAGCACCTCCACCATTGTATGCCAGCTGTCCACACATCTGGCAATGACAGTTTGTGAGGATTCGTGTCAGTGATTCACATAGCTTGCAAGTGTTGCACATGGGTAGGCATTGTGATGCATTGCAGGTCCAACCTGTATATTGTGACAGGACCATACATTATGTGTACATGTGGTAAATGGCCACATGGCAGATAGATCTGTGCATTATGATGCCTGATAAATAATAACAGTCTCACCTGCAACGGGCTGCTGTCACAGCGGAACACCAGAGGTACCTAAATAGGAGTAACACAGCATTATGAGCATTATCCACACCTGTATGATAGCTACAGGGTACAATGTGCATGTTAACACATACACCAGTACATTACACTATACTATGGTGTATGCACATGTGTGCATACACAGAGTAGCATACTATAGTATGTGGCATGTGTGTATACATGCCTTGCATATGATGTTACATTACATATTGTACAGTGACACATGCAACTATATGGAATATAGTTGTTATAGGTGCAGTAGTGACTTACCAGGCAACTCCAGGCTCGGTGGTTGAGAGACACCCACCTCCACAATATCGGCTAAGGCTTGTGGATGTTGTTCTGCAGGTGTCCCCAGGTTGGCCAGTAGCTCCTCGGTACGTGTGAGTAGGGGCTGGGTTGGTGGTCCACCACGTGTTGCACCTTGTTCCCTGTTGATTGCATTTACACGCTGTTTCAGCCATCTAATGAGGTCTGCACAGTGTCTGCGCACCTGCTGGTATATGCGGTTGTGACCACCCACATCATTAATCCTCCTGCGAAGTTCCATCCACAGGGCATCCCGCTGCTGTGCATCCTGTGGCACATGGCTGAACAGGATATCATGATTGTCATGTAGGTATGAGATGAGGGCCTCATCCTCCAAGCAAGTATAAGGGGGTAGCCTTGCACGCAGCATACTTGGAAGACATAATGATGGAGAGAGGTCACAGTAACTCACAGAGACATACAGAGCTACAGCTGAACATACATGCGTATCACATTTATTACGATTAAATTGTTGTCTTTGCAAATCTACATGACACTGACACCACTGACATGTTTGTGTCACACACATGTGACACTCAATGGTGAGTGGATATTATCACCATATATGTGTGTGTGTCACCTGATTACATTGCTCATACTCCATATTGATGCTGTCTTGATGTGGGCATGTCTGTTTGCCTGTACTGGTGTTCCTACCTATTAGCACATGGCAGGATGTGTCCACATTAATGCAGTCGACCTTGATGCTGTGTATATGTCACATATAAAGACTTACACTGCCTTAACGGACATGACCTGTGACCCTGCAGACTTGCTCATGTAAGGTTTTACATGTATGTGTTCTGCCATATACATCTACACGACACTGTACAGCAATTCAACATCCTGCCATGTATCACCTGTGTTGCACATGTGATACACATGGGACACTGGCTAGCCAGATGGTATTTGCAGGGATGGATATCAACTATAGCATGTACAGTCAAAGTCAACTAGTAGGCTATATGCACTGGGCCATGTATGAATCTCGGATGAAAGGTTACCTGGCTGTAGCTGACAAGCAGGTCTCTGGGGCCAGGTGGAGCAGTGCCACATAAATGATCCACAGGGTTAGTGATACATTTACCATGCGGTCATCACACCATGTCTGAGAGGGGAGCAATGTGCAGATTTGCTGGACAGGAATGCATAGTATGGCAGGACTATGTAAAGGGTATGGGACAGGGATCTGTCCAGCATGTGGTGATCCTAGTACTAGGAAGGTGGATACCCATGAAGTATGTATTTGAGATCAGGATGTGTACGTGTAGCATGTCCAACATCACTGGGTTGGACATGGATTTATTCAGGGTATGCATCATTCTACATAATGGAGATGGGGAATGGGAAGGCTGGTGTAGGCCATCTGAACATGGCCAATACCCCTTAAAGGAAATATGTGATCTGATATGGGTCACTTAATTGTTGTGTATGGCTGGACAATGATCTCTATATTCATGGATGGCACCCTGTCATGATTAGGGTTGCCACATATGACTATCTGACAGGTGTGGTGATGTAGCTATCACAGGAAAGACAACTGCCCAGCTGCATTCCTTACACACAGTGTCCATTATGTTGACCGCTGCCTAGGTGGTAGTTCACGGGTACAGGGTTATTACCATAGGGGTGACAATGCAATATGTAGCTGTCAGATTGTGGCCATATGTCACACACACCTCACCCACAAAGCCCCTTCTGTATGTTGTCCACAACACTCTGAGTCGGCTATTGCTCCTAGGTCATGGTCATTTGCATACTTCAATAGGCAGATGCCTTCTGTTTGTCTGTGTGGCATGGACTGCAATGAGGGGCAATACAATTAATTAACCCTGTCTTACTGTAGCTGGCACTGGTGTGATGTGCATGTATTATTCAGACACCTTCTGTAGTGTTGGTTCTGCCAGCAGTTCCGCTCAAAACACTCCTGTGACATAGGAATGTACATCTAGTATACCGACTGTAGGTGGAACAGTATGGGTGATGATGTCCTATGACAGTGTGAAATCAACCTTACTGTCATCTACATCTGTACTGCTGACATCAAATAAGTTGATCAAAGTTCATGGCCTTTCAGACCAGTCAGCAGGGTAGTAGTGCAATACTTCCCATTATCAGTGGCATCTCCCGCTTTGTGGGTTGTGATACCTGTTGGTGTGCACCATTCAGTGTGTACACAGCCTGACATGAAGCTATGTTTTACATAATGTCTATGTGGAGAGAACTTATTTTGCCATATGTGCATGATACAACCTGTGATGTGGACAGATCCCATGCAGCCTGAGTGCAGCTTGTACCTGCATAGTTGTGGGTACAGGGGCTCTGTGGTGTACATTGATATATAATTGTGTACCTGTTGGGGGGACAGTGTGTTTATGTTATCCAAGACCCTATCTGGATTGCTTATTCATACTCAGCACTTGTTCAGAACTTGTAAGCACTACATAAGCTACTAATTACTATAGCACTCAATCTTCCTCATTACTGAGAGATAAACAGGTTTTGTACATACTTTTCTCAATTGCTTAGAGTAAAATAGCTCTTGTACTGACTTTCTTCACTTATCTAGGAGAAATTAGTTTTATATTCAGGCATGTCCAAGGGTCAGCTGCCAGTGTTTTCTCCTGTCTATCTGATGAATCTAAACATCTTGAGGCAATTGCCTCATGTACACAGACAACCCTCTCCACCTACCACCCAACACTACAACCTGTGAGAGATGCACTTATCTAGCCAAACTGGAGGTAAAGCTGTCTCCAACCATGCCTGACCTGGACAGTCATGTGGAGAAGGTAAACATTCGCACCACACCACACTCATCACATAGTCTCACTGAATCTACCCCACCATTAACTGAGAAAACTACTCGTGTACCAACTCATTAGCTCAATGCTTTCTGGAATTCATAAACACCAGTGCTCTGGATCAACATATCCACACACCCATCAGGGGCAACAATATCCTAGACTTAGACATTACTAACATGAGTGACTGGTGTTCCACACCTGAAGTCAACTCCTCGTTGGCCCGATCCGACCATAAGCTGAACACCGTTGATATCCACATCCCGCCCCCACCCCCCATTAAGGGATCCACAGTATAATATGTCTACAAAGCCAACTTCATGCTTCTTAAGACAGACGTGGTGAATGTCATGACACCCATGCAGATGGACAATGCTGTTACAACTGCTGAATCCTACACAAATGCACTCTATAGGAACTTACACGAGTGCATGGATCATGCTATCCCAAACAGAACCAAGACACTATACACCTTATTAAGGAAGCTAATCTGATGGTCCCCTGTCATAAACAAACTGTACAGCAGGAGGAAGACACTGTTGCAAAAGAGACTACAATCCCATGCGTGGAGGAGCTCCCTGGTCAGCCTCAGTAAGAAGGTGAGATCCCTTATAAGATCCTCCAAAGCTAGCTATGAAAACAAAACTGCCACTAATTCCAACAACAACCACAAAGCATTCTATAGCTATGTCAAATATCTCAATGTCAACACACAGATCTGCTCTGAGTTACAGCACAAAGGTATAAACATTACAGAACCAACTGATATTGCCAACATCCTAGCAGATAGGTTCAGTGCTATCTTTCCCCCCTCTCACCCCCTAAAGGGCCCATATCTATACAGGAAGAGTGCAGAGTCCCTGTGCTCACAACTACGCAGGTAAAAGCTGCACACTCAGCCAATATCACAGCATCCATGGGACCGGACAACATCCCAGGCTGTGTTTTACATGAACTTCAGAATGTACTGACTCTCCACCTACGCACGATGTTCAATAATAGCCTCACATCAGGCTTTGTGCCCTGTGAATGGCACACAGCAACAGTTATCCCACTCCACATAGGTGGCACCACAATGGACCATGGGACTTATTGCCCTATAGACCTGACTAGCCTGGTCTGTAAGGCTATGGAGCACATCATCATGGATCTTAGTCACAGAGACATTGGGTACCTCCAAACCTTTGACCCCTCCCAGTTTGGCTTTGTTAAGGGCAGACCATGCCTCCTAAACCTGGTGGACTTCTTAGAGACAGTTATCAAGGCATTAGATGAGGGTAAGGAGGTCCACACAGCCTACCTAGATCTCTGAAAGGCTTTCAACACCATTCCTCATTCTGGTATTAGTGACATACCCATCCACCGGAACCTTAACCCCCTACGTCATGTGATGGTTTGCAAAGTGGCTCATGGACAGAACCCACGCAGTGAGAGTTGCATACTCTAGGTCTGACTGTATACCAGTTACAAGTGGCGTCCTCCTGGGCTCAGTCCTAGGACCCCTCATTTTCAGTATATAATTCTCTGATATACAGGCAAGCACAGGAAGGCTTTGGCTGAAAAGGTTTGCAAACTAGGGGACATAATTGTTTTCCCAGCTGTTACAGACACCCTCTAGAAGGGTCGCACTGAGACGGATACCTGGTGTCAATATCATGGCCTCAAGCTGAATGCCAAAAAGTGCATGGTCATCTCCTTTGGATATAACTAATTACCCATGGACTACCACATAGGTGCTAGTCCCCTACATACAGAAAAGGTAATAAGGGATCTGGGAACCCCAGGAGATAGCAATCTCTCCTTCGATACCCATAATGACAAGGTGGTTAGAATATCCTTCTACGTGGCCCCCCTAATCTCTAATGGGTTCGCATCCAGAACAAAGTAGGCCATTGTACCTCTCTACTCATGACTTATTAGACCCATTAAAGGATACAACACCCCATTTGGGATGTACCTTACAAGACAACTGCAACAGCTTGGAAGACCACAACAGTACCACACCAAGAGGATTACTGACCTCAAACAGTTGACCTATGCAGCCCAACCTAAGAAACTCCAGCTGTAATCGGTTGCATACCGCATGCTCACAGGTGATCTCTGCTTGACATACAAGGCCCATGTCCATCTCAGTATTGCTGGATATGCTCCACCTAAACAGAGGCCCCTGAGAGCCACATGCTCTGGGGATATACACCTAACCACAATGATGACTTGGACGTGCTGGACGGATAGATTCCTGACCCGGAGACTCCCCATGCTTTGGAACATGATTCCAATGTACATCAGGCAGGGCCCCTCACTAGCACTCTTCAAGGGAAACTTTGATGGGTGGATGGGAGACAGATATGTATCCTGGGGATCACTGCAGTGGCTCTGCTGGACAGAGGCACAGGGAACTAATGGTTCTGCCGTTCAGAGGCACAGGGAACTAACCTATGGGGGTGGCAAAAGCCAACACACTCTAGCTAGGCTTATAAATACCCTTGGTAAGACAGCCTAGTACCTACCTTTGCACTTATTACATGTCTTATGTACATGGATAGTTAACTAGCTCTTCCATTTTACTTTGCTATCATGCTGATAAACTGTCGGGTGACTACAAGTCATATGTATCCTGTTATTGTGTATTATAAATGCCAATAGACATAACTAATGTTTGCCTAACATAACAGTAATGCTATGTAACTTGTAATACATATTTGCCTACAATACTGTACATTACACAGTTATTGGCACAATATCCCACAATGCAAATCATAATTGCACAGTGGGCCAACCTTTGACATGTTATTCTCAGTAATACACCCATATATATGCCTACTGTTACAATATATCAACATATACTATCCCCTGTTATAGCACATACTTGTTGGACCAGCCCTGCCACTGACAGCGGCTGGTGAGGAATATTTGTGTTCAAAGCCCTTATATAGCATCCCTTGTGGTGTATGCAGTGTTTGCCTTGTGACCTATAGCAGTACACACATAAATACTACAAGCGTTACTATACTCAACGATACATCACTACAAGATAACTGTTTCCACTATATGGATTGCGTGCACTTTAAATACTACAGAACAGGTACTACATACACAGACATACTGAGTGTTCTACATACCTTATTAGTAACCCGAGGTGTCGTTGACTGTTAATTCAATCCTTTTCAGTTTGTGTTTCAATCTTCTTTGTAGCATTCTGCTGGTATATACAGATGGTTTGAATGTGTGATAAGCCATCCTTTTCTAGTTAAATATCGGTAACATGTGCTATCCTGACCACCAATTGGTGTTTCAAAGTAGTTAACTAGATGCACATCAGCTGTGCAGCTACTCCATTAGCCAATACAATGGCAACAGTGGTGTATAATTGAGTACTCCACTTGGGCGTTGTCCGTTTGCCTTACTTTCAAGGAAGATGGCCTGGATGTGTTGTTTGGGATGTATTTCAACAGCTATATGGAGACAGACAGAGATATATTAGCTTCATGACTCCCGTGGATTGTGTGTAATGGCTAAAAGATGTTGTTCTACACATGAGTATAGCTGTTATATTTCAGAATATTGCTACTTATGCAGGGTTTGTTTGTACCTGATACTTCTGCAGATGTTTCATTCTGGCAAGGATGTTTGGGCAACTCAAGGCTGTATGGCTATGCATGAACTGTTATGTGGTTTACAGTGTGCTCACCAGACATCCTTGATTTGGTGCACATGTGTATCATACTATGCTGTTAATCAGTAATTGGTAACACTTCCCGGTGTACACACAACCCTCTGAAACGGGATTAGTGCAAACAAACCCTGTAACATCAGCAGCTGTTCCATTGTATAACAGCAACTATTTCACACAGGGCCATGTTAGTGTGTCTCTGACAAGGTATGTTAAGGTTTCTGCAGATGTCGTACAGTGAGTGAAAGATTTGTGATGTTATTACAGTTTGTATTGCAATTTGTTTGGGTGTGGGGGTGATGTTGGTGGGTGTACATAGCAGATGCAAGTGTGTAGGAACTGCTTTTATACATAATTGATATGTGCGTGAGGGTTCCTTCTCTATTTGAACACCTATCCTTTACTGGACTTATACTATGGTAATTGCAGGCTGATTCATTAAGGCACTGTTAAGTGGTTCCTGTATAGCATGCAGGTGATGTTAGTCCTTGAATCCTTTCGGCAGTACATCGGAATGTAGTAAAGTGTTTCTACATGAAAACTGTGTATTTCTGTCATAGGTATTTGCAGTCATTGGAGTTGTGTTGGTGACGGACCCTCTTTGGCTAGGGTTGCCACCTTTTCATATGGCCATAGTGGGACATTTTCGGGACACACATCAGATTTTACAGGCCGACACAAACCCACGGTCAGTACAAGGGATAGAACTTTCCTTTCTTGCCTAAATGTAAGCTTATTCTTGTAGCAGTTTAGTCGCTTATCCTGTTTCATGTAACATGTAGGTATTTTAGATACAGAAAGAACTATTGTATGCAACTATTACATTACATATGGGACATAATTATGTCCTACAATCTCAGGACATTTGCCACATTTAATATATTTGGTCAGGACACAACTGCCCAAAGAGGGACTGTCCCTCGCAAAGTGGGACAGGTGGTAACCCTATCATTGGCTCATGTCCATAGCTCATATTTGTAATAGTGTATAGGCATATACTCTCCATATCCTTTGTTCATAAAGGTTGGTTGTGGCGGAATGTGTGATTGCTATGGTCCATGTTATACTCATATATGAACACTTCAACCGCTGTATATGGGATAAATATGGAATCCCAAAACCACACAATTCCGGAGCCCACAGTACCAGGCCTAGACTCCCATACCCTACATTACCGACAGCGACAGTAACTCGCGAAAGTAACACAAACATGGAACACACACACAGACACACTGCTATCCACCACATCCAAAATAACCATCCTACACTATGTATGAGCAGATGGGCAAGCCCCCTTACACTCCCCATGTGGGTGGCTGCGCCCCCCCACTTTAATATTTTACCTCCTAGATCGCACAAACAGACGCACAAAGCAAACCCACACATTACAGTCCCCCAGGAACACACACCACACTCAGAACACACACTTACACACACTACAGCCCTCAGAAACACACTTACACACAGTAACCTACCTGAACCGCAACACCAGAAGCACTGACTAACTGTCCCTTAACATTGTGTTTTTAAACCTCGCGCTTCTAGTGTTTCTGTACTGTGGTCTTTCGGACTTTAAGCCTCGTGATTACGTGCTTCGGTATGTCAAGCAGTCAGTATGTGGTAGGTATCCCATTTATATGTACTCCATGGTTATGTAGATGTTGTTAACCTATCAATATATCTACATATATATGTATATCCCCATATATCGACATTTATCTCTCTCTCTCTCTCTATATATAATATATATATATATATATATATATATATATATATATATATATATATATGTTGATTTATATATATATATATATATATATATATATATATATATATATATATATATATTATACATATATATATAGCATACACCTTTAATTGGGTACATGCCGGTTTGTCCTATTTCCACACATTCCTACCTTTTGTGTGTTATCCTGTCTGTATACACAACTGCCATTGGTACATCTCAGGTAGCTTAGTGGTATGTTATTCTGAAGATTGTGTACATGGTTGCGTGTTCTAATCCTGGCAGTGGTAATTTTACCTTTCAGAGCAGGCACTGGTAGTGTAAGGGTGATTAATGCACATTTCAGCGGTTGTGTCTTCCACATATTTATTATTCTGTGGAATACTACATATATATGCAAGCTGTGGTTAAGGTATACTATGTAACATGTAAATCATCTGAGAAGACTCCTGTCACAGACACTCCCCATTATTTGGAACTGCATCTCTGATTACATTATACAAAACCCCTCACTAACACTCCAGGGAATCCTTGCAGAGTGGGTGGGGACCAGTGGATACACCCCAGGGATCCTGCAATTGGCTCTGCTCCACAGAGGGACAATTAGTTAATCAATGGGGTGGCAACAGCAGACACTTTTTGGCTATGCTTATGAGTGGCCTCGGGCAGTTAGGCATGTACCTACCTATGTATCTATGAACCTATACATGTAGTATGGACACATGCTGATAGCTTAATTTACTGTTCAGGTATTGACTTACCTTGTGCCAATGGCAATTGTGTGTACAATAGTTGAGGGCTACCTATGTAGGATGCACACAGTAGACCACCTATACATGACAATTTACAGGTGGTTTTATGTGTGTGTGCCATCCATGTTTGCTGTGTGTGCAGGTGGAGAAGGGTGTCAGTCCATAAGTACCTACACTGTCAGTGTGTGTGCTATACATTCCATCTTTACCAAGGCATGGGCATACTAGGCATGCCTCCGTCTGCATACTGGGGCTGGCACAGGGTGTTTGTGGTCTGAGTCCCTCTGTGCCTGTGGGGCCCTTGGCAATGGTTGTGGACTGTGAGGGCCTTCACCATTCTGTCGCTGCTGCAGCTGTTTCTGCAGGATCATATTGTGTAGCATGGCACATACTATGAAGATGTGGGCACACGTGCCTGGAGAGTACTGCAAGGCTCCACCAGATATGTACAAGCAATGGAACCATGATTTCAGCATCCCAAACATGCGCTCTATGATGATTCTGGTTTCTGCTTGTGCCTCATTATGGCGTTCTTGCGTGGCTGTGTGTGCATTTCTGATGGGAGTCATCATCCACGGTTCCAGTGCATAGCCAGCATCCCCTACCAGGTGGCCATATGGGATGTCCCCCCTGGCAAATACCTGATAGAGCTGTGAGGCATGCCAGATGTGGGAGTCATGATAGCTTCCAGGGCTGCCAGCACACATATCCATGATAATGCTCTGGGCATTGCACATGACCTGGCAGTTGATGGAGAGGTATCCCTTGTAGTTTATGTAGCACCTACCCTGCTCACCAGGTGGTGTCTTGATGTGTATGTGCGTGCAGTCTATTGCACCCAGTACCTCTGGGTAGTCTGCCACATAGTAGAAGAGACGCATATTGCTGGCCAACTCCTGCATTTGGGGGAAGTATATGTGCTCATTGGCATGTGGTAACATGGCATCCAGGAACTGGTGGAGTACCCTGGATGCTGATGCCTGTGAGATCCCCATGATATCCCCAGTTGGCAATTGGAAGGTACCTGTGGCAGTATTCTCAAGCTTACACATACCTTCGTGTCCACTGGGATGGGTTCCCCTCTGTTATTTCTGGCTCTGAGGTGTGGCTGGCACAGCTCAACAAGTTGCTGTATGGTGTCCCTGTCCACCCTGTAACGCTCTACTATCTCCAGATCATGTAGCCACTGGTAGGTTACCCTGGATCTGAACACTCTTCTCCTCCTCTGATGCCTGAGATGGCTGTCAGCATCATCCTCCACACCACCGTCAGTCTTCAACACATGCTGGTGAATCAAAGCTATGGCAGCCCCTAACATGTACATATTAAAAGTTCCCCATCTGTTTACACCAATGGTGCAGAGTGTCTGGGAATACACAAGTGTGTGTGTGGCTTTCACACCTTTTACTATTGTGCAATGGATGATGTTGGTGTAATTGGGTGTGTATGTGCAATTCCAGCTGTGGGCTATCTTAATTATGGGTTTTACAGCAGGTACTGCTATTGTGGGGCCTTTGGTGTTGACCTATGCTTGACTGCCATGATTCATCTATTGCCCTTTACTTCACTTTTCAACCCGATTCCCCTCCCATTGTCAGGCATGCATCCAGCTGCCTGCTTTCTCGTTTTGTACTTTCACAACCCAGGATTGTGTTGGTAATGTGTTATGTAGCTGATCTACTGCAAGTTTGCTTTGTTCTGCTGTGACAGTTCTCTTTTCTTTGCAGTACGGCACCTCCCCTTTCCTGTTCTGCAGGTAGCTGCTAGCAGCCTTGTTAGCTGTTGTCAACAGCCCACTGTGAGTTCCTAGGTGTTAATTACTCATTTGTACTCTAATTACCATGCTGCAGCATTTCCTTATCGTCTTCCCGTATACTTCCTGTTTCAGCCGTTTACTGGGTTTTGCGCGCATTTTCATCCACATTTACATGCACTTTCGGTTACCTTGTGCGCTCTCAGTTAAGCAAAGCTATGGCTACTTCCACACCCCTATCCTGTGTCTTTGCTTAGCAACAGGCAACCCAGATGAGCAATGCTCCAATGTGCTTACAGCTACGGCGGCGCACCCCTCTCTTGATGTCATGTTTACCTCCAGGCCACACCTCGGTGTTGTACCGCTACGCCATGCGGTACATCCTTATGCCAGCAGGGAGTTTGCGATTCAGTATTACTTGACTCATTTGCATGGCATTGACTACTAATTCCTAGTTACCACACAGAACAATGTCACAGACCCTTAGCAGCCCTTGCGCCATGGTTGTGGTGTAGCATGCATGCCATTGACTATTATGGGGAATTCATGAATTGTGTTACATTGCAGTTTTATGACATCTAAATATAGTTTAATTGTGATCCCATTTGTGCACCGATGCACTGCAGTTTTACTTTGTGTTAGTGTGGCCATGTCATTAAATGTTATTTTTTATGTGTTGCATGTTTTTTTATGCCATTGGCTATATATTTAGGCATTGGCATATATTAACATTATAATACGTAAGTTTGGTCCTCTTTCATGGCTTTGATTTTATGTTTGAAAAAATGTAAACCATTTTTTTTTTTTGGTTTACATTTCTTCATGCCTACGCTACGCCTGCACCACTTCATGAATTGCTATATACCTTAATTTGCATGCTACACTGCTGCACATGGGGTAATTAGCATACATGCGCCAGAAGCTGCACAGCACTGGCATACGCTGGTAGTGCATGTGGAAACAGCTCGTACCTGAATCGTTAGGCGGCCATATTTGGCACTAGATCGCCAACGCTTCTCCGGAGCCTGGCGCAAGCTTCATGAATCCCGGGGACAGTAAAATTAAGGGATTGGAAAATAATTCTACTCCCCAGTCCCAGCAGTGGGAAGATTTTTTTTTTTGGGGGGGGGGGGCTGAACATTGTAGGAAATTCTGTATCAGTTGCACTTGTTTTATAACTAACTTTATGTTCTTTTTCTCTTTGATATGCTGTTCTGTAATTCTGCAGCAAATATGACCAACTTTCTATTCCTTACTTTTGGATAACTTTTTTGCTGCACAGATGTCTTCTGGCATGATGTTTTTTTCTCTTTTAATGTTAATCTACTGATTAACTGATTTGTTAATGTACAACACAATCACTCTGTCTCAAACTGACTCCTTGATAATGACAAAGTACTACTTGTGCTTTGAGCTCTCTAAGACTTGGACATTACTTTGTGTACGTTTGCAGGAATCTGCTGTCCTGATGGTTACAACCATCAGTGAATTGAGACATGCAGCAACCCATTCCTGTTCCTGTAACTGAACTTGTGGTACATCTGGCACTGAGTGCAGAGGACTAAAGTTCTGCTTTCAGTGCTAAGAGTATATGGTTTGAATCTTTCCATCTTAATTTTCCTACTGTGTGACCTTGAATAAGTCACTTAACCAGGCAGTGCTTTGTGGTGATTGGGAATTTGGGGCTAGACTCCCCAGTGGTTTCTCTGTTATGCTTCTTCAGTCTGTTATTAGCTATCATGGCTGTGGGTTTCAGTAAGTGTCCAAAGAAATTCATAGCTTTTCACTGCATATTAATCTTCTCTGTAATGTTTATCCCTGGTCATAATTGCAGTGTTTAATATACAAAACATTTCCTTTCTGCTGTGTCTTTTCTGTTTCATTCCATTTTCTGCTTACTTCTCCACAGCTGGCTATATGAAATTATGTTATAAATGATATTCTCTTGCTCAGGTACTCTTTCACATTTGTTTGTAATCTCTGTCTGTTTTGCTGTCTGCATGGTTCCCCGGTTTAATGTTTGCCAAGTAAACACCTCCTGTGAAATGATGTACACATCTACTTTAGGAATGCTTACTTCTAAAGAGGGGCTATCTTCTGAATACTCACTAATATGGCTTTCTACCCTGGCAAACTCCACAGTTGTTGAAATAGAAAATAATGGTTTGGTGATCAATACGAACAGCACCTGCAGTGTTGGCCATGGTGGTGCAGCATTTAGCATTGCCACCTCACAACAAGAGGTTCTCTGGTTTGATTCCCAGCTGGAGCACCTTATGTGTGGAGTCTGCATGTCCTCCCTGTGATTGAGTGAGTTTTAAAGACATGCAGTAGGTGCATGCATTTGTGTGTGCTTTCTCAGAAGGTTGGGCAGTGGGCTGGCAACTCGACACCGTAAAAACTCCACTGCCATTCAATCTGCAGACTGGTGATCTGCTGTGGCAACCCCTAACAGGAGAAGCCAAAAGACAAGCTGCGAACAACACAGGCAATGCCAATGAGGCAAGCAAAAATGCTTGTCAAATAATGATGCTCTATTCACAATATGTTACAGAGTCTGTATTTTCCATTGTACAACAGCAAAAAAAAAAAAAAAGGCACAGCACAGATTCAAGAATGTATGCTCATCATCTGTTTTCTCCACCAACTGCAGCCTTGTGAAGCATGTTATGTTGTTAATGTACTTAATATTTTTTGCCAAGCCCATTGTCTGCCATTATTTTTCCCATTGTTGCACAGGAACTGCTGCATCACCTTGATTCATGTCTTTCATATACTTCAGGCACAGCTTGTCTGCTCTTTGTGCTGTGCTTTTAGTCCTTACATTTAATTCATATGTCAACTGTTTTCCTTGCTTATGTAAGTGTGTCAGAAGAGGTGGCAACCACCTTTGAAACCTTGACTGATTTAATTGCTCTGTTTTGCTATGAAAGGGATGGCTATATTGGAAGCAGCTATGAATCGGTGTCCCAATCTGCAAAAAAGACAGTGGAAAACACTTTCACACCCCTATCTTTTTATAGCAGCTGCTGAGCTCCTGAAATTAGCAAGACTAATTGCCCTATAACTGACAACAGCACCTGACATGGTGAACTACAGATTTCTCTGTGACTGTGGCATGTCATGCAGACTGAGACAAATTCCTTTGCAAAGTATGTGAAAAGTTAAGCTTAGAAAAAGTGAGATGCGTTTTCCCTTTCTTCGATTCCAAGGCAAGGAAGTGAAAGTTTTAAAAAGTACAAGCACGTTTCCAGTACTTGCACAATACTGGAGCCATATTGTAGAGAGAAAAGCAATCTATGGGTTGAGGTAAACTTTAGAAGAAAGTGGAGTTTTCATTAAGTGTATATCTTGTGTATCTTGTCCTGTGACTTTTAAGGCCTCGTGCCTTTACTAATGTCTCTTTCAGGAACTTTAGAACTTGAGTCTGAAACACCAAGCCCTTACAGCCTAAATGTCATTATTATTCTTGCCTTGAATACAAATCATATCACTCTAAATTAAATTAAGCTATAATATGTATTTATGACTTCATTTCATTCTGCTTTTACTTTCACAAATCTTTATACACAAACTAAATGGCATCATCTATATTTCTTGCTTTCATTATGCTAATTACTTTTCTTTCATTTTACATTTTCAGTTTCTTATAATCATTTTCCTCTGCTTGAGTCATTCTGCAAAGTAACTTCTTCCAAAGCACTGTTCTTTCTTAGAAATGTAATGCCTTGTTTATGTCATAATTTGATGGGGTGTCTTGAGAAATGAAGGTAACACATATGTGTCTGCTGTCTGAGGTCACTGGCATTTAACTTAAAAGGATTGTACAACTTTTTGCAGTTTATTACTTATGAAAACTATTGCAGTATTCTGTATTTTACTTTCATATCAAAACCGAATGCAAATTAATTACTGTGTGCATTTCACTTTGTAAACTTTGTACAATTGTTCTTTGCTTGCTATTTCTGTATGTATTTCCTGTTACATCTTCCCTATAGCTATTATTGGAAATGGCTGAAAAGGTCTTCTTGGCCAGTACACCTTCACAGTTAGAATCAAATGATAAATAAAAAAACCCATAAATACATAGTCATTTTTTTCTTTGTTTATATATTGTCTTTATCTTTTTTATGTTGTCTGGTGGAGACTGTTCAGAAGATAGTTCCTTGACCCGATACAATGCAACAGTCACTGAAAGCCTTTCTGTGAGCCTGAAAGAAAGCTTGTTCATTTCATCCCCTGCCTGGGGGAACCTTCCATGTGACAAAACCTACATATATACTAACAGGAGCGGCCTTAGGTCAACTGGTGCCCTAGGCAAAAGGGCTCTATGGCGCCCCCGCCACACCACCTGGTGCCCCATCCTGGTCTACCTACACCAACTAAATACTGGAAAAGTGCCCCTGCTAGAGCAGCGCCCTAGGCGGCCGCCTAGTTGGCCTATGCCTAAGGCCGGCTATGTATACTAACTCCACACTTGAACAACAGTGGAGAAAATAGCAAATTCCTGCCCCCCTCCCAAATAAAATCAGCTTTCAGGGAATTCATCTCACAGCATTGGGATGTGAAGAAAGTGTTCTTACACAGCTGTCACATTATTATTATCATTTCTAACTATTATGTATTGACCTAACTTAGATTTATCTGTGTCCACTTTAGTTATTTCTATTTATTGTTGGTTATTACATCTTCCCTATACATATTATGGTCCATTATTTATTTAAATCTCTTAATTGTTTGCTGTTTAACTTATAAATTAGCTTTCAGTTTAATTTGTTTTTAGTTGATGGCTTACACACTCCAGTTTACATATGCATGTTGCACTACAAACCACTGTATTTCTACTTTTTGGTGTACACTGTTAATGAATGACTGCTTGCTGTTTTACTTTGTATCTTAGTTTGTAGCTTACTTTTGCTATTTACTTAACTGCATATTCACCATACTTTACATTTTGGCAAGGATTAAGTGACAAGCTGCGTAGCATGTACTTGCACCAGACCTGGCAAATTGCAGACTATCACAAGCTAGTAGGAATTCATAATCCCATGTTGTACTGTAGTGCAGGGAGCCCAAATGCACAGCAGAAGATATATGCACATGATTCCATAATGACATGAAAATAAAACATGGTAATAAGGTGAGGTCCTGGTGATAATACAATACATGCAACCTAAACAGAGTCATGATTCAGAGTAATTACAGATGAAACTGTGTAGTTGCATGAGTCTGATTAAGGGCAAATAAATAAAAAAAATATCACTGTATGTCTCAAAAATGCTCAGGGTAACAGCAATGACTGAGCAGAAGTGTACTATAGTCTTTTTGCAGCTGGTTCTCATGAGTACTTGAGTGGCACTATCCAGTGTCAGTGTAAAAACAATTTCACTAATAAATAGATTATTAATTACTTAAGAGTCGATGAGGACATCGCACATCAGGTGAGTTTTGTTTGATGTGTTACTCACACACACAATCAAAAGAAGCATGTGGTCTTCCCATACCTGTGGAGTCTAAGGTGTACATAGCTTTTTCTGTACTTGCTACAGAGGACCTTCAGATGTATGCTGAGTTTTTCACAGGCATCTGGACATAGAATGCCATCTGAGATACAATCTGAAATAGATTGCATACATGTAGCAATAAAGGCCCCACTTGGCCATGTCAAAAAGGTACGTGAATAGGAATGGCTACTGTCCTCCAAACTATGAGGTAATGTGTGATATGTATGCTATGATAACCATCAGTGTCTGTATATCACCAAGGCAGCTCATATGATTCACATATATGACACACATCTCTGCTATTTTTCCATTTCATATAGAAGTTCCACATGGCCATCTAGTTGGTAGGTGTAGATACTATGGCTAATGTTAAAGTATACAACTGTATTTCTGGTGTACCTAAATTTGCTTAGTCTATTACAGGCATACCTCTCAACCTCTTAGCACAAAAAATCTGGACAAAGCCTGATAGAATGGGGGGACAAAGGCCCAAAAATAGGGACAGATTTTAAATATTGCTCTTATAAACTTAGAAAGTTGCTAGAATAACAGGATTTGTGTACATTCTTCTGAAGGATATGAAGTCTGAAATACAAATATATGTCATTATTTAGTGACTTCAGTCCAAAGATCATCCCAGTGATTTGACAGAAAATCACAAATTTTAAGAGGAACAGATCAAAAATATGAGGCGAAAATCTGTACAGTTGAGCGGTATGATTGTAAGTGAGACTGCATACACACTGGAGCTCTGGCTTATAACTGCCATATGGAATGTGCAGAATGAGGCCAAACACCTTTATATCATTGCACACACACACAAATCTGGAACACTGCAGTGTCTGTTTTCAGCCTTCTTAAAGTCCACTTCCATTGTCTTGGCATGTCTGGAAGTGACACTTCAATATGATCCTGACTGAGCCTACAAACTGTTATTTGCATGTTACATTCTCCATAATATGATGATAAGACATATTAGGCAGTCTCGGGATAGTGTCATGGTTAGACCACACACATACATGACCAAAAAAGAAGGCATATCAACAGCATTATCTGATTAGAGTGCAGTGAAAAAGCAAGAAATGGCAGCTGCACAACAACCCACTAACAATGACAGGTGCAATACACAAAAGTGCCGATAATTTGTCAATGTCCAGTTGATGTATGGGCTTTGATTAGCACATAGTGACAATACAGTGTCACGCAGTTCAGACATGATACATGTAATATGACTATCAGACCATGTTGGTCAGTGCATGGTCAAGCTACACTGTGTCATATTTACACACAGGAGCAAGGATGAATTGGGAAACAGTCATCATCATGTTCATAGGTGGTTAGGGACACAATGAAACATGTCTGTCCACACACACTCACCCCTTGCCAACATGCACTCTGGTTTGTGGGGCATATCACAGGTATCTGTGACAGGGGTCTTGAAATTACAGGTATTCAGTGTCCTATAAAATTTCCTCCTGCAAGTGGGTGAGGGTCCCACTATGTAACCAAGGCCTGATGCAGATATAGGAGCCCTAAGGTAATGGGTATTCACTGCCATAGACAATTTTCACCTGCACTGTGTTTGGGGTGCTACTATGTGACCATGATCTGTGGCCACTATGTTGGCTTGTTGCACTTATGGTCTGCTCTGGCAGGAATGATGTATGACTGTGAGACTGTAACCTGGATGAAGTCCACTCATAATGTGTCCTGACAATGGAAACAAGAGTTGTGGCTTCCCATGATTAAGAGTGGTAAACCATTGTTAACATGCAGAGATCCATTCTTGCAGTACTCCACCTTTGCCTGTTATTTCTCTGATTCCTTACAAGGTCTCAGAGCCCTTGGCTCTGAGTCACCAGGGCTTGTTTGCTTCAGATCTGAGAATTCCTTTACCCTCACATCTGAGGCTTGCTCTGAGCTCTTCAGTTCAGTTGGATCTGGAGAGCTCTTGGAGCTGATCCTGCCCTGTCAAATCTGAGGTGCTGCATTTGACTCCAAGTGTTTCTGAGCCATCTCTATACTTCAAAACCTTGGCAATGGTTAGTTCAGCTTCAACTTCAGCTCTGTTGGACTGTCCTCAGGGTGGGAAGGCACTGAGGATCGGAGACTGACTGTCTCGGATCCAGGGTCCTATCCCTCACCAGGGCGGTCTTCCTTTGTGGTTATGGAGAGAGCCTTGTCTGCCCCCCCCGACTCAGATGGTGCCTACCTCCTCAATTCCTTTGTCTACATCTGTCCCATCTCTATGTCTAGAGTCTCACCTATCCTCTCCACAGGGACAGCCAGTACCAAACCTCCAGGCTTCCCAGCAGGGTATCCTCACTTTTTTTGACACCTTCCCAGAGTATTCCACTGAGGAGGTCCCTAAGAAGAGAACATGCAAGAGGAACCATTTAGATTCCCCTGAATCTATCACTGAAGATACAGAATTTGATGAGGGTGAAGGGTCCTCACAGTCACCTTCTGATAATATCACATTTGGAGAAATCCCGGAGATCGTAAAACAGAGAGGTGATTAGAATTTCAGGAACCCTTCATTGAAGGAATCTGTATTCGTTTAGCCATTTGGTACTGGCCCATCAAACTCCTGGGTAACTCCACCTGCTGACAAGCTCATTAACTTGATCTCATGGCAGGCATGGCAGGATCTGGACACCATTGAGCCAGCCCCCCAAAAAAACAGATAAGATAATGACAGCTCCAGAAGATAAACAGTTCTGGTCCAAGTGTGTGCCTGTTGAAGCCATGGTTGTGGCAGTGGCCACTAAGAAATAACTTGCAGACAAAAGTTCCTCTGTTCATTCCCCCAACAAGGAGTCTTGGGTGATGGACAGATTTGGGAAGTGTGTGTAAGCTTCAGTGACCCTTGCATTAAGGTCACTGAATTATGTGGCACATTTCACAAGACTACAGAGGGACCTGATTAAGGAACTATCAGATACCCTCTCAGGATCCTTTTCTGAAAAGGTGAAATCAATATTCAACTCCTCTATAAGGCTCATTTCTAATGTAACAGAAGGAAACTTTGGAGCAGCGGGTTCAGGCATTGCCATCAGGAGACACGCCTGGATGCACCTATGTGATTTTGTGGAGCCCCAAGGTTAAATATACTTTGTCTGGATGTGAGAAGGATAGAAAGACTCCTTCAGCTGTGAGCATACACTTTTCCATCCCTCAAAGATCCTATTTAAGAAATCATTGAGGCGGGGGTAAAATGTGAGTCAAAAAATCCCAAGGTTCTTTCCAGAACACAAGTGGAGGAGGTTGCTCCAGAGGCAGAGGGGGAATTCTAATGGTAGACACCACTCTCGTGCCAGAGGTGGCCCACAGAACTATGGTTTCAGAGATTCGTTCTTTGGTAAACCTTTTCAGCAGTCCTGAAAGAAGGTTGTCCCCCTCTAGAGGCAATAGGGGTCGTTTATCCCTGCATCGGAGAGCTTGGCCAGAAATAACAAAATATACTTGGGTGCAGAGGTTCATTTCCAGAGGTTATATAATACAATTTTCCCTTTGTCCTTCCAATTCAAGGAAATTCCCAGATGGTCCACCCAGTCAGAGGGAAGAAGCAAATTCAAATTAAAAAGCTGCTAGAAAAAAGGGTCACCCAGAATGTCCCCCCAGACCAAATAGAATCTGGAACTTACTCAAGGTTCTTTTTGGTGCCAAAGAAAACAGGGGACTGCAGACCAGTTCTGGATCTCAGTATCTTAAACAAATTCATTCAAAAGACCAGGTTCTGGATGGTCACTGTTCAGTGCATTCTTGTGTTTTTGGAAAACAATGATTAGATGTGCTCAATAGATCTTCAGGATGCGTACTATCGTACAAAGATGAACAGGCGATCCAGAAGATTCTTACATTTCCAGATGGGAGCCAGTCACTAGTTGTTCAGAGTCCTGCCCTTTGGTCTCATGACAACCCCCAGCGTGTTTACCAAATGCATGTTAGTAATAACAGCTCACTTAAGACTGCAGGGATTTCGAGTGTCCCCATACATGGACGACTGGCCCATCTCTGCCCTGACCAGGGATCAGCTCATTTTGGCAAGAGAAAAAGTAATCCAGATGTGATCTACTAGGAATAACCATAAACTATGAAAAGTTCTATCTAGAACCAAGTCAAATGATAGAATTTATAGCAATACTACTCAATACAAAATCAACTGTAGCTTCACTCCCCCTCTTCAGTGTTCAGATAATAAGATCAAAAGTAAAAAAGACAGTTTGCAGTATCAAAATCTCAGCATGCTTGCTCCTTCAGGCATTGAGGTCAGTGGTGGCAGCAATAATATTACTACCCTGGGACAGATTTTACATGAGAGTTCTGCAATGGATGCTGGCCTCCCAATGGTCAATACTTCATCTACCTTTATCGTCTCTGATATGGATCACTAAAATGTCCAAGAGGGATCTAACATAGTGGATTCAGTCAGAAGAGGTTTTTCAAGGCTGTTTGCTCATTCCCCATCAGCCCAATGCTACTGTGACCACGGATGCTTCCCAGGTAGTTTGGGGGGCAATTACCTGGGAAAGACAATCCAAGGCACATGTTCTGCCGAAAAGGCCCTTTTGCATATCAATGTCCTTGAGTTGACAGCAGTACTTCTAGCATTGCAGGCGTTACAGAATGCTCTCCCTTCAAGAATGATTGCGATTCAAACAGACGACATGTCAGTGGTTTGGTACATCAACAAACAAGGAGGAACCGGATCTTACCCTTTGTGCCAAGAAGCGTTCTGGGTTTGGCAATGGGTGATCCTTTCCAACTGCTTCATCATACCAATGCATATTCTGGGGAAGTTCAATGTGTTAGTGGACAGACTGAGCAGGTACATACTATTACATCATGAATGGTGCCCCAACAAGAATGTAGCGGAACTGATTTTACGAAAATGGGGCCAGCCTTGCTGCAATCTCTTTGTAGCTCAGCAGGCTACTTTGCCCTAATCCCCACACAGGGGGAGTCACTGAAGGAGGCTCTTCTCCACGAATGGCCCCTTGGTCTACTTTATGTTTACCACACCCAAATTCCTTTGATTCCAAAGTTTCTACAGAGATCTGCCAGGTTGAAGAGCAAAGTCATCCTCATTGCACCCTTTTGGCCTCAACAGATTTGGTTTCCCTTCCTATGACCTCATTTAATTCATCAGCCTTGGATTCTGGACCCAGCTCCAAATCTGCTGTCTCACTCGACAGGCATGCTACACCCAGAACTTCTCAATCTCAAGCTGACAGCTTGGTTTCTCCATGTCCAGCAATAGCCAGACAACATATACTCTCTTCTTTTGTCCAACAGATTTTGTTATCCTCCCTTAAGCCATCTATAAGGAAACTTTATACTAATAAATGGAAAAGATTTGTACACTGGGTACTTCAAAATGATGTGGAACCTTTTTCTGCCCTGCTTCATAATATTCTTGATTTCTTGATGATTCATTTTAATCAAGGAGCTAGTTCTTTGACAATCAAAGTTCAGTTGGCAGCAGTTTCTAATTTCCATATTGGATTTGATGGTTCCTCACTTGCTTCTCATAAGTTTTGTAAAACCTTTTTAAGAGGCACACTTCTGTTAAGACCCCTATTTAAAGACCCTACTCTGCCATGGGATCTAACTTTGGTACTGCAAGTCTGATTCACCCCACCATTCAAACCAGCACATAACTGCAATCTTAAATTCCTTCCTTGGAAAACATTGTTTTTGGTGGCCATTACATCAGCCAGATGAGTTTCAGAAATTTAAGCCTTATCTGTGAAACCTCCATATCTAATTTTTCATAAAGACAGAGTTTCATTACGAACATATGCACCCTTTTTGCCCAAGATAGTTTCAGAATCTAACATTAACCGGGTCATCAATTTACCAGTTTTCTTTCCACATTTTTCAAAGGTGAATATTTGTTGCATTTATTGGACGTTCATAGGCAACCGTGTTTCTATTTACACAAAATAAAGGACATCAGAACTACAGACCGATTATTTGTTTCCTTTGTTGATAAGAAACTGGGTAAACCAGTATCCAGAAATTACTCTTGCCATATGGCTTACTGGCTGCATTTCCTTTGTTTACAACAAATTGGATATTCCTTTACCAAAACAAGTTCATGCTCATTCAACCATGTCTGTAGCAACTTCCTCAGTTTTCATTCAAGGGCTTTCACGGATGTCATATGTGCAGCAGCAACTTGGGCCTCCCCTCATACTTTCATCACTCATTACAAAGTAGATTTGGTATCCAGAGACAGAGAATCATTTGGCTCAATGGTGCTTAGGAATATCCTGCCTTAAGTCCACCCTGGGATTTAGGTACCTGAGGACTCTGTTCCATCAGTTGAGGACAGAATGAAAATTGACAACACCAGATAAAGAAGTTATGTACTCACGATAATGTTCCATCTGTGTTGTCCATTTTCATTCTACCACAACTCCCCAACAACCAACTCCCTCCTTAAGTGTTTTTTTCTGGAGATTGAGTGGATATGAATGAATTGGCATAATCCAAGCATGACAAAGCTCCAGACATAGCCTTGTCTAACCTTTTGCTATTTCTCCTTTTATGCCCTTTTTGTATAAGAATTATTTCTCTATACTTTTGCTAGCAAACAAGATCTGAAGTAATTGGGGTTGGTGCATTCTGGGTAAGGGAGAAGCTTAAGAGTTCCCTGAACCTGGGCAATTTTAACTACCCAACCATAGACTGGAAAAAATACTCATGCAAGAATGCAAATGCCCAGAGATTCCTCGACTTTATCAATGCAAATGCCTTGGAACAGCTGGTCGATACCCCCACAAGAGGTGATAATATCTTGGACTTGGTATTAACCAACATGAGTAACAACTACAGCATCCCTACAGTATCATCCTCCCTGCTAAGATCTGACCATAAAGTGGTCACTTTTGAAGTCAGCATTTCCCCTGATCCCCCTCTAGCTAAGGTCAAACAGAAAAACTTCTCCAAAACTGATTACAACCTCCTGAGGGATGGTATAAACAACTTCACAGCCCCCTCCCCCTCTGTTGGAACTGGCACCAATGTCCAGATCTACACCAAAGTACTATATGAGCACTTATATAGATGGATGGAATCAGGAATACCTGACAGGACAAAATCATCCTCCGCAAGGAAGAGTAAACCTGTCTGGTGGACATCTGCAATAAATAAACTATATAACAAAAAGAACAAAATTGCTGCCCAGGACCAAGAAAGAGCAGGTGCCCACTTGGAAGCAATCTCTCCTTAGCCTGAGCAAGCAAATAAGAGCACTAGTGAAATCCTCTAAGGCCAACTTTGAGTCCAAATTGGCCACATCTGCTAGAGACAATCATAAGGCCTTCTTCACATATGTCCGCAATTTCAAAGGAAGCACCCAAATCTGTTCAGAACTGGTGGTCAAGGACACCACATACACAAATGCTGTAGATATAGCCAACCTAGTGGCTGACAGATTCAGTGAAAACTTTACCCCTCTGTCCCTTCCATCAGTAAATCTGGACATCCCCAGTATCTGCCCACTCCCCTTATCTCTAGGGAACAGGTCATCACTGCCCTCTCAAAGGCAAAAAATACAGCCTCCATGGGACCCAATAACATCCCAGGCTGCATCCTACATGAACTCAGGCATGAACTTGCAGCACCATTAGGCAACCTATTCAACCAAAGCCTGAATACCAGCTTTGTCTAGCCGAGTGGAGGACAGCCACTGTCATCTCTTTACACAACGGTGGAGTGGCCACCAATCCAGGAAATTATAGACCCATCATCCTAACTAGTTGATCTGCGAGGCCATGGAATGGATTATCATGGACCTCATTAACAGGGACATTGGCAACCTCAAAACACTCGACCCCACACAGTTTGGCTTAGTCAAGGGAAAGTCACGTCTGTTAAATCTGGTTGATGTCTTTGGACAGTCACCAAAACCATGGATGAGGGGAAGACAGTGCACACCACCTACCTTGACCTGGCCAAAGCCTTTGACACTTTCCCCACTTGGGCATAATAGATAAACTCTCTCAACTAGACATCAATCTATGTGTTATCAGATGAGTAGCAAACTGGCTCACTGATAGAACCCATCTAATCAAAATAGGGAAAGTTATCTCAAGCAGTAGACCCATAAAGAACTGCATACCCTAGGGGATCGGTCTAAGGCCTCTGTTATTTGGGATATATGTTGCTGAGGTACAGGCCAAAACCATTGGGCTATGGCTGACCAAGTTTGGAGATGACTGCAGGCTGGGCGTGGTCATCAATTCCCCAAATGATGTGGAGTCCTCCAAGAGGGTCTCGCCCAAACAAATGACTGGTGCCAGAAACATGGCCTCAAGCTGAATGCCAAAAAATGCATCATCATCCCCTTTGGGGAGAGTGACGTCCCCACATATTATCACATTAATAACAATGTCCTAAGCACACGATTGGTCGAGAGGGATTTGGGCACCCAGGTTGATAGCAACCAGACTTTTGACCACCATGTTGCTTCCGTTGTACAGAAAGCTTTCTACATGTCCCACCTCATAAGTAAGGCTGTCTCATCCAGGGACAAGGAGGTCATAACATCCCTGTATTCTTCCCTTATAAGGACCATTATTGAGTACAATGCCCCCTTCAGCATGTACCTTGCAAAGCACATGCAGCAGTTGGAGAGAACACAGAGGTTCCTCACCAGAAGAATCCATGGCCTCAAACATCTACCCTACACAGATAGGCTAAAAGCCCTGTTCCACTACTCAGTTTCATATAGACTCTTCAGAGGTGACCTCTGTCTGGCATACTAAGCAATCTCAGACCCCACCTTGATGGGACTGCTGTATATCCACAAGTCAGGCTCCAGTCAAGTAACCTGCACACCCAACCTCAACCTGGTCTGTGACATCAATAGAACTTGTTGGCAGGACAGATTTGTGTCCCAGAAACTCCCCCATCTGTGAAATAGACTCCCTCACCACATCAAGCAAAGTATCTCATTATCTCTTTTCAAGCCCAACCTGAATAACTGGATGGGAAACAGAAAATTCCACTTGTGTCCCTGCTGGACAGGGGCTTTGGGTGCTGACTTGTCTAAACATGGGCTAAACTCTTGTCTAGGCTTATAAGGGCCTCAGGGCCAATAGCCTATTAACTTCCTATGATCCTATAAGTTGCCACGAGCTTTTGCAACGACCGAGTCAGATCCGACTATTTGGATCTGATCCTATAAGTTCGGAAGAATGAAAATGGACAATACAGATGGAACATTATGGTGAATACATAACTTCTGTTTACAGGCACTGACATCTCTACAATCTAATAATCAGTAGAGAATTAATACTCAATTGCTCTTGTCATAGGACAATTTACACAGCGGGCAGGGTGACAGCTCTTGTAAAGCACTCCATCCTGACAGTGTGCACACATGGTCAAATGGTGCAAATGCTGGTCTGTTTTCAGGTCAATGTTCTTATATTTTCATTTGGTGTTCACCTACCATTTTCTTATGGATATTTTTGAGATTTTTTGATTTTGGAAGAGGTCTATGACACTGGTTAATCTTAATGCATGAAATCTATAAAACAAGTATGTCTTAGATGAACAATGAGTTATATGTTCTGAGGTGAGTTTTTGGACAATGGGTCATTTGTTCTAAGACTGACATATTTATCAGACATGCACCCCCCCCCACACACACACACATTGATCTTCCTTACGATCTTCCAAGATTTGTCATCATTGCAGTTGCTTGCTCACACAGTGAAGGTGAGGTATGCAGTGCTGATTTTTTAAAGGGCAATATTAGCTATATAGTTTTACAGCATTCTATTGCACATGTGACTATTCAGTCAGTTTCACTTCTGATTACTCTCCTGTACATATCGGTGCCATAAACTTGTCCTTTGAACTGTTTAGTCACCTCCACGAACTTCTCAGTCTGAATAAGAGGGAGTCTGCCTCATGTCTAACTTGACTCTACAGGTAATATTAATGTATTAATGCTGACTGGATGGTCACTGTCTCTGATGTTCTTGAGATATCTGAATTTGGACTGACAAAAAAATCATATATGAGCCCACGTGAATTTTGCTCCTTCTGGCCACACCTTAGTTTTGGACTGGATCTTGATCAATGGGGAGAACATTATTTCAGGGCATGGTGTTTCTGAGTTTAGTTTGAATGACCAGGTCCCATTCTGGTGAAGTATTCAGGGCAGCATACAGCAAAAGGTTACCGAGTGCATTTATAAGAATATATGGGCACTGTCACTGTTGACTTGGCAGCCTAGCTTGACAATGCTAGCTTGTGGCTTTCAAGCATTTCTCTGGATAGAGATGGAACATTTGAAAACGTTCATCATTCTCAATGCTGCAGTAGTCTTTGTCAATTTGGGCTGAGTCTTGCCCAGGATACAACAACTGGACAGGAATTGAAACATTTACTGTTGTATTAAGTGCAACTTACACAAATGTACTTTCTTAACTCTCCTGAAAGAATATTATGGATTATTTTCTCTGTATAAAATTTGATAGGAAATGTTCAAATCATATAACTTAGCTTTCCAAGGATATTTTCTTTTTGATCAAGAGCAGCATAAGTTATTTAGGATTAGGAAGGTTCATAGTTTATGCAAAAAGTATGATCAGTTATGGGCAAACATAATTTTTGGTTTAATTAGTTGCAGGGTAGCTTGTACTTCCCTTATGAAAAGATGGCAGAAGGTTGATTCCCTATTTGGTTAGTGGGAAGTATAATTTCTTGTTAGGGTCAAGGTTAATGATTAGTTACTTACGTTCCTGGAGTCCATGGAAATGTTTTTGTAAGGCCTGGTCTTAGACTAACAGGTAAAGGGGCATATCATGTGAACATCACCACAGATCAACCAAGCTTTTAGCTTTGTCATCTTGGTGAGGATTACCTTTTAGTTGCCTTTGCCAGCTACTTCCTCATCCTTTTTTGGAAATATGCGGGATATGGTATTCATCTGGTAAAAAAATGATAGTAACAATTTAATAGACCCACTTTTGAATATTTTAGTACATTATCTTGGAAAGCTATTTTCCTTTTAGATATAAGACTGATTGAGGCATACCAGCTGCCCAAAAGGGGAAAGTTGAAACAGTCAAGGACTATTGCCAAATATCTTTAAGAGATTAGTACACAATCAAGTCAGTGTTTTTTGTTTTCAGGAAATATGTTGTTGAATGAACAAAACTATGAATTCCACCCTGGCTATTTCTCTTATACCATATTCTCTGAAGTCATTCAGTTAATTTATGAGGCTTTCAGTTGCAACACATCAGTTTTAGCTTTATTTGTTAAATCTCAAGGCCTTCATATTTTCATTGGCTTTGGGAACACATGTTAGCAGTTGGTTTCTCTTCATGTGGTTTAAAAGCTACCTAGAGGAAGTATAGATTTGAAATGGAATAGGCCCAAAACATTTATTGACATTTAGACTCCTGCAAGGCACATTCTGGAGTCCTTTATCATTAACATTTTTAGTTGGATCTCTTCATATGTATACCAGCATTTTCAAGCTTGGCTTATGACAAGGATGTAGTCTTTATGGCCACTGGATCCACTGGTGACAGCTGGTGATCTTGCCCAGGTGACAATACAGTCTGCTTTGACTGAGTTAAGGATGGCTGTCATCATATGCCATAATTTTAAATTCTGTAAAGGCCTACTTGATTAAAATTGGTCCTTCTAGAAATGTCAGCATAATTAATAGGCTAGGCAGCCTACTTAAAGAGGTTCCATGGAGTGATTAGTTGAACTTCAAGGCTGGCAGCTTGGTTCTTGCATGCAGTACCAGTTCCAGTTAGAATGCCTCTGTAAAAAAGTTAAGACACTGCACAAATTTTTGCCTCCTAGAAATAAGAAACAATAAGTAAATAGTTTGTTAGGAAAGACAAACTATGGTTCCAATTTTATCATAAGCATTAGTACAGTGAGAGAACTAATAAAGAAGGATGTTTGAATACACAGATAGATGACGGTCTGTAATTGAAATATTAGAGTAAAGCCTGATACAGTAATTAATTATTATTTTTATTTTGTTCTTTCCATCAGTTCTTGTGCAATCTACATGCATGGTGCACATTTAATTAGTTGTTGGATGGCTCTTTTGCAAATGATCTATTAAACAATTAACTAGCTTATGGTAAGTAAGCTTTGATTAAGTTATTTAATAAACACAGATCAAGCTCAGGGCCAACCTTAGAAATCAACCCACAGGAAACACACTAGCTATTCCAAAAGCTCTACTGTTTGCCATGTTATATGCTCACTCATTTCCTTTCTCTGAAATGGCATTCCTTTTGTTTACATACTTACAAAACACTTAACTAGCACCCACTTATCCTAACTTTCTTTCTTGGGTTTAACCTGCTGTTACTACTTCACACAGCTGCCATTTCCTCCTGTGATACTTACTACTTTCCCCCTTAAATAGTACTTTTTCTGGTTCTCTAAGCTCATTCATTGATGCTATCACCTCTTGTATAATTGGAGCAACTGGGAATTTCCACTTTCTGTTGATCACATTTTTAGATACCAACCAAAGCAACAATACCAGTTTTGTTCTGGATATATTGTCACTCACATCTCTTACGTAATTCAGTAAGTAATATCCTTCATTCACTTACTATGCATTTCCTAAAGTTTTTTTTTCTGACATCAAAACACATGTCTGAATGGAATTTTTCCAATTTAGTGCTTCCCCAGAAAATATGTTTCTAGTTCCCGATCTAATTGTGCTGGCATTTCCAGCAATTAGAATTTATTTCTGTGAACATTTCATTTAGCCTATTCAGAGTATAGAAATGGTTGTGGAGGCAATTCCACCCAAATGTTTAAAATTTTCAGACTTTTAAAACATTTCTCAAAATCTCACATATCTATTACCAGTGCTGATCCAGTCCTGTTATATATAATGTCCGTTCTCATTTTACTATTAGGGATCTTTTTTTATTTTCCCAATGTCACATTCTAAGAAAGCCTTATATATCATGTCCACTATTTTGTTTCTCATAGCATTTTCAGTCCTTGTTTCAATCATGCATTGAACTAATTGAGACCTGTTTACCACTTTACTAATTGTTCCATTGTCATAATACTCTAATGATCTTAAGAGGTCATTATATTGCATCAGTTTATTCTTATTAACCTTATAAGCGTCACAGACTTTGCTCATAACTATTCTATCTCCCTTCCTTAGTTGTTCCCAATAAGATACTTTCTTATCTCTAGATTACCAATCTTTTACAATGATTTTCCTTTTCATTTTGGTTTTAGTTCAGTCCCACAAACAACCTGCTTTCCTTTTTACTCCCTCGTCTAACATATTTCTTAATAGCTTCCTATAATCCACCCTACTTGGACCATTTCCCATTGTTGCCCATATTCTTAATCTTTGTACCATTACATTATCTAGTTTCTCATCCAATATAATTTCCTTCTAATCAGAGGTATAACTATTATCTTGCAAATAGTAGCAAAGCCTCATTTGAGTTGCAGCATAATACTCAGCTAAGTTGGACATCACCATCTCTCCTTCATCTTGGTTTCTGCCCACCCACAAATATTTAGAAATTTTGCTATAAAGTATTGACTTCTTCTCATCTGCTTGATATATACATGATTGCCTCAAATATGCTATTAATGCTAAGGCAATCAAGTGATTAATTATTTTGATGAAAATGTGAGTCTGTTTTACAAGTAGATGCTAGTCCTGTAAGCTTGGGTGCAATGTTAAATCAAATCAAAACATTGAAAACAAAATCACAAGTTCAGTATACAGAGAACAGAGACATTCCTAAGTTAAAAAAAAGTTGTGTACTTTTAAAATTTGCATTTTTGGATATTGTATTGTATTTTTGACTGATCAAAATCACTAAACACTATTTTAGCTGTCTCAATTGAAAGCTATGACTACTTAGATGGACATGCATTCAAATATCATCACCATACAGTGTCACAACAAAATGCAAGAAAGGAGAGACCAGCCTAGCAGATCACTTTCCTAGGTATTTATGCTTAGTCAAAGAAAAGGGGAAGCTATATTAAAACATAGCAGAAAACTCTATTCTATTCTATTATGTTATGTTATATTTCTATTATAATAGTTCTACTAAAAATAAAATGATAAGTGTTTCCATTTATTAATCAGATTTTAAATTAGTTCTAAAAGTCTGCATCTGCTTTAGCTAAGATATTTAAACCTATATTAGTGATTGCAGTACATAGTTGTACTGCATTTTTGCTGTTTAAGGGGTCTAATTGTTGTTATTAAGCCCTGGTTTCATACTGTTATGTCAGGCTAGTTCTGGACTTGTCTTTGCATTGGAGCAGTTCCAGTCCAGTCTTGCAATTAATATAAGTACTCCTATTTCCCTTTGTCCCAGGTATTCTGCTGAATGACCATCCTGAAAACCTTTCTATATTAAATTCACATGTTCAGTTCTTTCCAAGTGTGTCTCCTCTAGTATAGCTATTTGGATTCTACATTTTTAATATAGTTCACTAATCTTTATTTTTTGTATTTATTTGTAAGACCATTGACATTTAAAGACATTACAAAAAGCATCATTGTGGTACAAAGTTATTATTCCCACATTTTATGTGTAACAGCTTTTCTTAAGTGTCTAGTTCAAGCTTTTGTGTTACATGCATACACTGTTTGGCAGCTTGATCTTTTATACAGTTGTTTCTGTCATATCCATTTGGGGCTATGTCATGTCTTACAAAACTTTTTGTTTTATTGAAAGCCTTCAAAAAAATAACCCCAATACCCCCCTAAAACCAATTAACTTAATACTAACACACAAAACTATATTCATCTTCAAATGTTGATATTTTACCCTTCTAATAGGAACAAATGTCCCAGTCTGAAAGCCACACTCATAGACTTGGGTTAACCTTAAAGAAAGGTTATCCATGCTAAGACATATGGTATAGCCTGTGCTTCTACTAAGAGCTGTCTGTTTTTTTCTTATTTTTATAGCTGTTCCAGGTGGGAAAACACTGGAATACTTTCAGAAAAAAACATTATCTCCTGATCATTTATCTTTATCAGATTGTCTTCATGGAGACATGAGGACCAGATACACATTTGCTACTAAAAGCATACATTTATTTGCTAGAAAAAAAACTTTATAATATCCAATGTTCTTTTTCATTTACTTGTCTCTTAAAAGTTGTTACTAGATCAAACTAAGGGCTTTAATCCAGTCATTCTCCTATGCAAGAATAAGGGAAAAGTACATCAATTTTTATTTTGTCATGCTCTTTTGACCAGACTTTTCTTCTTCTTTTTTTCACATTGCACTGCCTACATTTCTTAAAACTAAACAAGGAGAAAGAGAGAAGAGGGAAGAAAAAAAACCAGGAGCACCTGTTTACATTAGTATTCACATTACACTGAAAAATATCTGAGAAAACGTTATAGCCTGCAAAATAATGCACTATGAAAAATATTACTATTAAGAAAAAAAATGGTTTACTTACTGTTAACTTTCTCCCTCCTCTTCCCCTCTAAGTATTTTTCTGAACATTAATGATAGGAAGTAGGGCATGTGCTTTAGAGTCCCCTACAACTTTAACAAAGTCAAAAAAGTACAATATTTCCAGATTTTCTTGTTCTTTCGTCTTTCACAAATATGATTATTTTGTAATCCCACATTTGACAATTTACAAGTTACTGGGTTTACTCCTGTTCATCTTCATCTCCCAAACCCTGTCTCTTCTTCATTTCCAACATACTCTCAATTCTTCTAGTCAACTCTTGTGCTTTTTTCCTTCTCTTAGAAAATGTTTCACTGGCATATTCTCCTCTGTGGTCTTTATTACCAGAAGAACAAGAAGCAGAATCTTCTTCTGTTTCACAGCTCATTTTTTGTTGGACAATCTTTTGTATTTCCTCCTTAGTGTGTACTGCATCAAAAATGATTTTGTCCCTCCAGGAAAGAATATTTTGAAGATAGCTGTGTACAGCAGTTTGAATCTCAGTTTGAATCTCATGCCTGCTTCTCGAATTCTCTGAATAGTGGAATAGATTTACTCCTCTTCTGCCCGGTGTACAGTGAATAATCGTTCTCCACAAACACTTCCCTGTCTCCCACTTTTAGTACATTGTCCTTCTGCAACAGTTTTTACAGAATAAACTCCTTCTGCTGGTAGGATTGCATCTAGGTTGCTTTCTCATAGTCAGGTTTGGAGCATAAACATGATGTGCCCTTTCAATTAACAACTCCTGCTGTGGAATACCAGTCCAGTTGTTTATTTGTGCTTTCATAAAATTAATACAATCTGTTCCTTCTAGCTTCTTTGGTACAGTAGAAAATCTAAGGTTTTCCCTATGTGCTCTGTCCTCTAATTCTATTTTTTTTAAACATCTCTTCTTGAGCAATCTTATATTTGGCCAGTCTTTTCTTCATTTCAGCCTCTGATTTTTGCAGTTTTAACACCTCATCTGAATATCTGTTTAAAGCATCTTCCATTTTCCATCCTTTTGTTATTTGAGTTGATATACTCCATCAGTGTCTCATTTATTTTAATCAGGTCTGTGTGCAGTAGCCATATATTTTCCTTCAGGATACTGGAAGTCATGCCTGGAGCTTGCACTGCTTTTTGCTGAACAGCTGCATTACTCCTCCCAGTCAGTGTTTTTTTCCTCACTGTTTGTTGCTTATTTTCATTCAGGTCCTCTGCATTTCTTTTTTCCTGGCATCCAAGCAGTGCACTTATTAGCCAGTTACTGAAATTTACCCAGAAATATAAATCCATCTGCTTTCTTTTCTGAGTTTCTGTTTTCACACTGTAAGAACTAGAATTAAGCTGTTACTCAATGTGCAGCCATCTTGGAAGTCCCTCACTTGTGGAAGACATTGATATTTGTGTAGTGACTGTGAAATGGTTTAAAAGAACAGAGAGTACTCCGGCTGTTCAGGACTATAATATCTTACACACATTTAGACAAGCTACTGTGTAGGATGGAAAAAAGGTGGAGGTGTATCAATCTACATCCAGAAGAGAATCACATCAAGGCTGGTAAAGCAGCATGATGCATTACAGCATCTTCATGTCCAAATATCCATCAGAAAGGTCCTGTACCAGCTAGTTATACAACTCTCTTTATGACAAAATAAAGCCACAAAGCCTATCTACAGGATTTAGAATTGCCAGTATTAAACCTAAAACCATTTTCCTAGGTGATTTAAACTGTTCAGCTATAGACTGGGAAATCTACACCACCACTAGTGCACAAGCACAGAGATTCATAGACTTTGTCAATAAAAATGCCCTCAAACAATTAGGCAGAGTACCCACAAGGGGGACTAACATCTTGGATTTTGTCCTTACTAATATGGGAGCATTTTGTACCATCCCTTGCATATCTTCATCACTTTTTAGGACTGATCATAAAACAGCCTCCTTTAGAATATAACTCAAACCAGAGATCCCTTCCACCCAAGGTACTTTTGGAAATTTCTTTAAGACAAGCTACTTACTCCTAAGTGGTACATTGCCAAGCTTCAAATCCCCATCAAACCCAGTTAACTCCACTGAGTACCCAGAAATGTACACCGCCACTCTACACCAGCATGTAAACAGCTAGATAGATGCAGCTGTACCCCATAGGAACAAGCCATAGGATCATAGGCTCATAGGAAGTTACTAGGCTATTGGCCTTGAGGCCCTTAAAAGCCTAAACAAGAATTTAGCCCATGTTCTGACAAGTTAGCACCTGATGCCCCTGTCCAGCATGGACACAGGTGGAATAATGGGGTGTATTTTCTGTTCCCCATCCAGTTATCCAGGTTGCACTTAAAAAGAGTTAATGAGGAACTCTGCTTGACATGGAGAGGGAGTCTATTCCACAGAAGGGGGAGTCTATGGGACACAAATCTGTCCCTCCAAGTCCTACTTATGTCACAGACCAGGTTGAGGTTTCACATGTAGGTTACTCGAGTGGAGCTTGACTTGCGGATATGCAGCAGTCCCATCAAGACAGGGTCTAAGATTGTTTTGTATGCCAGACAGAGGCCACCTCTGAGGAGTCTGTATGAGACTGAGTAGAGGGAAAAGGCTTTTAGCCTATCTGTGTAGTGTAGGTGTTTGAGGCCCTGGATTTTCCTGGTGAGGGACCTTTGTGGTCTCTCCAGCTGCTGCATGTGCTTTGTGAGGTACATGCCGAAAGGGGCATTGTACTCAATAATAGGTTTTATAAGGGAAGAATACAGAGATGATATGACCTCCTTGTCCCTGGATGTAATACCCTTCCTAATGAGGTGGGCCATGTAAAAAGCTTTACATCCAACAGTGGCAATATAGTGGTCCAAAGTCAGTTTGCTATCAACCTGGGTGCCCAAGTTCCGCATGACTGATTTTGTGCTTAGGACCTTGTTATTAATATGATAATTTGTGGGGATGTCGCTCTCCCCAAAGCGGATGATGATGCATTTTTTGGCATTAAGTTTGAGGCCATGTTTCTGGCACCAGTCATTTGTTTGGGTGAGACCCTATTGTAGGATGTCCACCTCACTAGGGCAATTGATGACAGCACCCAGCTTGCAAGCATCTGCAAACTTGGTCAGCCATAGCCCACTGGTTTTGGCCTGCACCTCAGAAAAGTATATCCCAAACAACAGAGGTCCCAAGACAGATCCCTGGGGTACACCACTCATTAAAGGTCTAGTGCTTGAGGTGGCTTCCCCTATTTTGACTAGGTGGGTTCTATCATTGAACAAGTTTTCTACCCATCTGGTAACATATGGATTGATGCCTAGTTGAGAGAGTTTATCTGTTATACCCAAGTAGGGAATAGTATCAAAGGCTTTGGCCAGGTCAAGGTAGGCAGTGTGCACTGTCTTCCTCTCATCCATGGCTTTGGTGTTTCAAAGAAGTTGACCAGATTTAACAGGCATGACCTCCCCTTGATGAAACCACACTGTGTGGGACTTAGTGTTTGGAGGTTGCCAATGTCCTTGTTAATGAGGTCCATGCTAATCTGTTCCATGGCCTTGCAGATCAAGCTAGTTAAGCTGATGGGTCTGTAATTTCCTGGATTGGTGGTGGACACTCCACCTTTGTGCAAAGGGATGACAGTGGCTGTCCTCCACTTGGCTGGGATGAAGCTGGTACTCAGGCTTTGGTTGAACAGAGTGCCTAATGGTGCTGCAAGTTTCTGCCTGAGTTCATGTAGGATGCAGCCTGGGATGTTATCGGGTCCCATGGAGGTTGTATTTTTTGCCTTTGAGAGGGCAGTGATGACTTGCTCCCTAGAGATAAGGGGAGGGGAGCAGGTTCTGGGGATGTTTTGATTTACTGATGGGGGGGCAAAGAAGTGAAGTTTTCTCTTAACTAGTTGGCCAGCAAGTTGGCTATATCTATGGCGTTTGTGTATGTGGTGTCCTTGACCACCAGTTCTGAGCAGATCTGAGTGCTTGCTTTGAGATTGCGGATATATGTGAAGAAGACCTTATGATTGTCTTTAGTAGATGTGGCCAGTTTGGACTTGAAGTTTGCTTTGGAGGATTTCACTAGTGCTCTTTTTTTTCTTGTTCAGGCTAAGGAGGGATTCCAGTTAGGCACATGCTCCTTCTTGGTGCTGGACAGCAATTTTTTTTCCTTTTATTATATAGTTTATTTATTGCAGATGTCCACCAGACAGGTTTACTCTTCCTTGAGGAGGAGTATTTTCTCCAGTCGGGTATTCCTGATTCCATGCAGCTAAATAAATGCTTGTATTGTACTTTGGTGTAGGTTTGGACATTTGTGCCAGTTCTTGTTGAGGGGGAGGGGCTATGAAGCTTTGGAGAGGTTTTTATGTTTGACCCCAGCTGGAGGGAGGGGGGGGTCGGGGGAGATGGTGACTTTGAAAGAGACCACTTTGTGGTTGGATCTTACCAGGCAGGATGACATTGTAGGGATGCTGCAATGGTTACTCATGTTGGTTAATACAAAGTCCAAGATATTATTACCTCTTGTGGGTGTTGCGACCAGCTGGTCCAAGGCATTTGCACTGACAAAATCAAGGAATCTCTGGGCATTTGTGTTTGGCATGAGCAGTTCTTCCAATCTATGGCTCGATAGTTAAAATCTACCGGGATTAGGCTAAAAGGTTGAATCTTGATAGATTTGAAGAGGTCCAGATAGGTGGAGTGGGCATCCAAGTTGGGAGCCTGTAGTTAGCTATGATTTGAGCAGGGATCTTGTCAGTGGTTAACTGCACCTGGAGTGTCTCTTGTGTGCCATACTGTTTGGCCAGTCTGGAGGTATGTATGTCTTTATGGTTCCCTATCAGAAGCCTGAAACACTATAAGCCTGAAAATCAAAATCCTGAAAACTATAGACTGAAAGTTCAAAATCCTGAAAGACCAAAATCCTGAAACTCAAAATCCTGAAAACACAAATAATGCTAATATGTCACTATAAAGACACTAATATCTACCAACTGACCCTGACCCTAACCCTAACCCTAAGGTCCGTCACTATCGCACACTCACCTGACCCGCGCCCTAACCCTAACTCACTTAAACCGCCCCTAACCCCAATATTTGTCACTATTGCATACATGCCTAACCTGCGCCCTAACCCTAACTCACTTAAACCGCCCCAACCCTAACATAAAACCAACCGCACACTTACCTGAACCCAACGCATGACCCAACACCACAGGGCTAACAATAGCAAAGCCACAATGCCGCCAGTATGTCCATTTTGTGTTTTCAGGATTTTGAGTTTCAGGATTTTGGTCTTTCAGGATTTTGAACTTTCAGTCTATAGTTTTCAGGATTTTGATTTTCAGGCTTATAGTGTTTCAGGCTTCTGATAGGGAACCGTCTTTATATATATATATATTGAAACTCCACCTCCTTTTAGTTTGCTGCCCACATTTTGGGGTCTGATTGTATGATAGGATGAGTAACCTGGTATGGCTGGGGTGCTCTCCGCAGCTTTGAATCAGGTTTCTGTGACTGCACAAATGTCAGCATCTTCCATTGTTAAGAATGCTTGCAATCAGTACAGTTTCATGTTTAGACTCCTAGCTTTTAGCAGCATGACCTTTAATTTGCATTTTGATGAAATTTTCATGTTGGTAGTTTCAACCTCATGTCATTACCTAAAAAAGGCACTATGGAGGAGGCAAGAGCCTTTGACAGATGCCTGAAGCCCAAGGGAGACAGATGCAGGCCATCTCTGGCAAAATATTGTGGTCTGTCGATCATGTCTTCCCAGGCTGTCAGGTACTGGATCCTCTTGGAATGACACCAGAAACTAAGCCAGTTGTTAAAGTCAACCCTTTTCTGTTTGTATTGAGACATTATTCTGGTTGACGGTAGAATGCTGCTTAAGGCTAGGGACATACCTGCCTGGGACACATATTCAGTGAGCTCGACCATGTCTCTCTTCATATAGTCCAGGAAGGTACATCTCAAGTCATTCACACCAACATGGACTATGACAGAATCATAACAGTACCTGTTGCTGAGAGATTTGAGTGCATGTGTGATATGGTAGATTCTGGCACCTGAGAAAGAGCTAACTGTGATTTTCTCCTTATCCAGCCTGGTGAGGGGCACATCTGTGTGTCTCACAATGGAGTCTCCTATGACTAATATGTTGGATTTATGGTTAGGCCTTAGTGATGTGAGACACCAGTGTGTGGACTATGTGCAGGGGAAACTCCAGAAAAAAATCCACATGGTGGGACCATGACATCAACAAGCTTTGTAATAAAAGGGAAAGAATTTTGACCAAAAGTATGAAGAGTAACTCCCAGAATGTTACAGCCCTTGTCACTGAAATAAACAACTCAGGAGCTTAATAAATTCCACCAAAGAGAAGTTTGATGCTAAAATAGCTACCCTAGCCAAAGACAATCACAAGGCATTTTTTAGTTATGTTGGTAATCTCAAAAGCACAAAGCAGCAATGCACTGACCTGATTTTGAACAATGTTACCTACACTGAGGCTGAAGCTATAGTGAAACTACTGGCTGATAATTTAGCTCCAACTTTACCCCTCTCTCCCCTTCATTTGTCTGACAAGATATACCTGAAACTGGTTCATCTCTAGCTATCACACAAGACCCAGTCCTAAAAGTGTTACCAAAAGCTAAAAATACTGCATTGATGGGTCCTGACAGTATACCTGGATGTATCTTAAATAGCATGAAGCATGATTTAACCACATCCCTAACATCACTGTTCAGTCTCAGCCTCCATACAGATTTTGTACAAAGTGAATGGAGAACAGCTACAGCCATTTTACTGCTAATAGAGGACCTTCCACAGACCAAAACAATTGCAGACCCATGAATCTCATTAGCCTGATATGCAAAGCCATTGAAAGACTTATAATGAAGTTAATCAATCAGGACATAGGGAACCTCCAAACACTGGACCCGTCCTGGTTTGGATTTGTCAAGGTCTGCATACGCTTCATGCTACATAAAACTCCAGTGGTGAATATGCAACTGATACAGCATGGGGCCTTCACTCACTTTCAGAAGTGACATAGCCTTTCATGCAACCTTATCTATCTTTGACTGAATGGCTTCTGTTAGATTCTTTGTCTCTATTGGGAAGGATTGGAGGGAAACATATCCCGTGTCATTGCTCCTACTCAGAAGATTTGAGCAAGCATCGCCTCTTTGTTTTTTTTCTCTGTGGGCTGCTGTTTGTTTCTGGGTCATCTGAGTAATAAACAGATCTTCACCCCTTTACACTGTGCAGCTAGCTGAGGGTTTTGGTAGATTTATGCATACAGCACAGAAAGATACCTCACGTGTGGCTGCAGGTGAATAGAATGGAGTGTTGAAAAGATTCACATCTAGCATTGGTAAAATGATGAGGGCAATAGTCATTAAATGGCAACCATAGAAAACCATTACTTTGTGATGTACAGAGGCTACAGAAGTACAGTTCACCTGTCTATGGGAGTGTTGCCTGAACTTCTAACAATAAAATTCAATCAGCACATAAAGAACCGAAATCTGATAAAGTTATCTAACAAGAAACAGTTTGCAGAGCAGAATGAAGTAGTTAGACCTGCTGTGATTTTTTTTTTTTGTTTTTTTTTGTTTGTTTTTTTTTTGCTGCTTGGTCTATTCTCCATGGGGTATGGTCAATTTACAATGACCACAATGTTTGCTAGATACATCCAACATTATGTATGATACTTTTGAATATAAATCATAAAATGTTCAGTTTAAAACACATTGCTACAGACCAAGGACCAAATTAACCAGGATGTGACATTACTGATGATGATGATGATGTTTTGCCAGACTGTGACAAAAACCTAAAATAAATGTGATGACTATAAGAAGAGTATTAAAGTGTTACAATATCAAAAAGGCCTGCATACCTTAAGTTCTATATTTTCTGCTATAATGCATATCACATTATTGTACATAGTTTGTAAAGGTAGACATGATGTGTCATTTCTTTGAAGGTTTAGAAATGTTTTTGTTTGCTATTTTAAGGTGACTGGATGCCAAATGTTTTGAAGCAGAAAATAATTTTTCATCGTGGATGTAAAAATAGTATAACAGTTGTTACATGAAATAACAGCTGCAAAGACAGTATAATTGTTATTGCATGGAATAGTTATTACATTAAAAAGTAAAGTTCTTTTTTATTCAAGAAAAGGTGATATGAAATACTAAAAAAAATATGAAAATATACCTCACGCAAGCTCTCATTTTGAAAAAGATAAAATATACAAAGTGTAGTGAATGGCAGACAGATGGGGATCTGGTGTGGTGAGACCAGACTGACCCTCTGTTAGTGTGCATTCAACCCCGAAACATTCTTAAGTCAAGTTAAAACAAGCTGACTTCATTGCTACAGTGCTTGGATGAACTTATCCTATAACTGGAGACATAAATAAAGGATCTGACAGGCTGCAAGTAGGGTACAAACTAGTGCCACGTCATTTAGCATGCAAATAGCTTTATAAGTATAATATTTCTGCCTTAAAAATTACTGTTTATAGCTTCAGTACATATTCAAAGAAAAAACGCAGAATGAGTTTTGAAAAGAAAATTCAACTGTAAAAGAAGTTAATACTGAGCATTGAAGTGAGCAAGACATATTGTATGGTTTTCCTGCGTTTACTGATCCTGTTTTTTTTTCATTATGAAAAAAGAAATTATAATCTGTCCTATAAGAATTAGTGTTTTCTTAGAAAATCAATGTTTCATAAAACAGTGTTACTAGTGTTGTAGTAATTGGCCTCATATATATTATTTGTCATGCTGTCATTCAGTTAAAACTTTGTACATTTTTGATCAAACCCTGTCTGCATTCCTCCTGCTCTGCCCAAATCCTTATCAGATGAAATTACATAATAAATAATTTTGTTAGAAAAATATGTATTAATGTGTGTATTAGTAATATGCTTAGTGCATTCAAAGCCTAAAAGAGTTAACACATTTATTCTATTTCATACTTCATAAATCTGTACAAACTGCAGTTGCCTTTTGACCTTGTACTGCGGTGGTGGTGCTGCGGTAGCGTTGTCGCCTCACAGTTAGACGTTGCCCGTTCGATTCTCAGTTAAAGCGTCTACTGTGTGACGACATGCGTGAATGGGCGTTCCTTCGTTGAAGGTTGTGCGTTAGGCCCGGCAAGCCAGCATGTAAAACTCTACTGCCAATCATTAGCGGACCGGAGTTCCGCTGTGGCGACCCCTAACCGGGAAAAGCCGAAAGACACACACACTGTCAGCTAAATCTTGCTTGTGCCTTGGAAATTTACTGAGAAGCAGATGATTTCTGCTTGCGTTAGGAAAATAATAAATAGAACAATACTGCTTATATGAAACTTAGACAGGAAGTTCCGCTGTGCCATGAGAACATACACAGCTGTAGAAGTAACAGATAATTAGGACAAAGCCTGCTTGAAAATATGAACTGCAATCAGCATTTGCTTGTATCTGTATTAGAAAAGTACCTTGAAAAGTAACAGTGTACAATAGACGCTTGTAAATGAAGTACTGGTCACCAAGGCCAGGTTGTTTTTCTAAAAAGTTTCTCATAAATCTAGTTCTGTCAGCAGAAAATCTGAAGTAACACCTGCTGTAGAACAATGCTTAAAGTTGTGTTTGATTACATCAGCTTAGAAGGCCATGTCTTGTAAAACAGTATAAGAATGAACATACTTCCTGTTAGTAGTTAGACAAATCCTTGTATTTGCATGTTTTTGTCTCCTTGCTGCAAGTAAATTAAAGTGCCTTAACTGAACCTTACGTGTATTGGTCTTTGAAGTTTTTTCCTTTGACAGATTGGTCCTTCGGACCGGAAACCTTCACTTCGCCTTGGATCAGACAGGCCAGGTGGCTTGAAACCATACAGGGAAGAAACCACATCGGTTCTTATTTGAAAAGTCCTCCGACTGAATTGTCGTACAAAAGAGGCCAGCCACTTTCTGATCTGCGACTGAAGGACGGGTTTACTCGAACCAGGTGATCAGTCACGAAGGCTCAGGTAAGGTGAATCTACCTTCTTTTCTGTTTTAGATCAGGGACTAGATCTGTATTTACTCTGTTAGAGACTTTGTTAATAAGTCAAGGACAGAAAGATTGCTGTCTTGTCGTAGATCAGGGAAACAGAGCAGGTAGGCAGTCATTCTGAAGAGACTATAAAAATACCCGTGGTACCACATAAAAATAAGGTGTTACGTAACGATTAAAAGGGTAGAACAAAATGGGTAATAATTGTACAAAAAGGTCCCAAAATCTGCCGTAAACCAAAGATGCGAAATACATGCAGTCACAGCGTGTTGATAATATTAAATATTACTCAAAATGGGTTAATAAATATGAATTTGATGGTAAACTAGAAAAATCCATACTTGTCAAACTTGTCAAATAGCTTAAAACCGATTCTAAAGGTCAGGTAAAAAAGCAACGTCAATTAGGAATTCCTCAGGCACACAGGTGGATTGAGGAAGTAAACCGAAGGGAACAAAAGAATAATAATTCAAAAGCAATGTTTTTAGATAAGGAGGACAATAATTTAGTAATAGCATCAGCCCCTCCGCCTCCCTTACCAGAATATGAGGCAAGTGAACAAATTAGTCCACCCCTGCGATATCCTGCTGTCACTATGAGTAGAGACACTACAAAAGCGAAACCATTTGTTAGAGATCCCGTCGAGACCATGTCTCGAACACAGGCAGGGAACTCAAAAGGGGACATTGAGTTATATCAAATGGGTAGAAATTCATGATCTATGAGTGAAGAAGAAATATGCCCACTTATAGAAGTGCCTAATCCTCAGGCAGGGCAAGAAGGACAGGACCCAACTATTCTAGTGTATAGACCTTGGACTCCAGAAGACATCCGGAAAGCCACTGAGGGAATTCCCTATCCAAAAGTTAATTTTAGAAAGTTCTTAGAAGATTTGCAAGGAATGAGGCTGAGTTATAATTTAAATGGAGAAGAGGTAGAAAAAGTAGTCAGACAAATTGTGGGACCAGAATGGCACATGATTAGTGGCGACTGGAATCCCTGTGATATTGCGCTCAGGCCCCTCCCACATAGCAGTGCAGAGTTAGACAACAGAGTGAAAGGTCTTACAGACCGAATCTCTGAGAAATGGAAACCCAGGGCAGACTGGACTTTCATTAATCAATGCATCCAACAAGAAGGTGAGACTGTTGATAGGTATTATGCCAGACTGTTAGAATGTTTTAATAACCATTGTGGAATGCAGGTTCCTGAAGACCAGACACATGATTTCCCATATGAGCAGCAGTTAAAGAATGCATTTTTGAAAGGCAGTATTGCACCCATAAGCAGTTTCATTACAAAACACATGGTAGATCATCGTACAAGCAGATTACAGTCATTGCTTGAATATGCTAGGCATGCCGAAAGGCATTTTAATAGCAAAAAGAAAAAGAAAGCCCAAGTATTTTCTGTAGAAGATGGAGCAGAAGTATATGTAGTACAGTCTGGGAAAAAGGGCAAGAAAAATGCCCAGGGAAACAAACAATCTGATCAACGATCAGAGGACTTTGAAGGGTAAAAGAAAAGGGGTGAATGTTTTAAATGCAGTAAGAAAGGATACTTGGCAAGGGATTGCAAGAAAAATAAGAAGGCAACCACGGAGGATAAGGAGGGTGAGGACTGACTATATGATAGTCAGGAATCACTAGAAGGGGATAGCAGAGAAGGGACAAATGCGTATGTGATAGAGGAAGTGGAGAATGTGACAGAAGACATAGAGGAAGTGCAAGAAGTCATGGATAGTGAAGAAAATGAAATATTGGATTTGGCTTTATTGAGCTTAGAACTCTATTTAGCAGACACAAAACCAGAAGTCACACTCCTGGTAGAAGGGAGGGAAGTCACATTTTTGTGTGACTTAGAGGCCTCACGGACCCTGGTACATCCCTCCAAACTGCCAGAGAACTCAGAGTCACCTGATTACATATTAGTGAAAGCAGCTAATGGACAGCTGTATCGGGAGCCCCTCTCCCATAATATTGTGATAACTGATCCTGTTTCAGGATTGACCCAGAAAAGCAAAATTGTTGTTTCTGCAAAATGCCCAGTAAACCTCTTGGGCAGAGACCTTATGCAGCTATTTGGTATAGCCGTAGTTCCGACTATGCAGGGTATGGAAGCACAGCGACAAACTGATACCTTTGCAGTGCAATCGGAGGGTGGAATGTTTTATTGGTACAGCCAGGACTTGGTTATGACTGGTCCAGGGGCAGTGACTGAGGAGTTGATGAACATAGCCATCAGCAAGTTCCTCTCCCTTGACATTGATAAACAGTATTTGTTGCACTGTACTCTGTATTATCGTAATACACCAGGACCTGATAAGGTATATGAGCAAGAATTGTTTAGAAATCGTGCAAACAGATTGGTATTACGTAATCTGTACTGGGACACAGAAGGGAACAGTGTAGTCAGCTGTTTATTGCCCCAGGAGTTCTTTGCACTCTACAAATCTAATCGATTACCACATGTTAGCTTAACTAAGGACAAAAATGTGAAATGGGTAGACTTGGGAGAAAAAGTCACGAGATGGGAGAAACAGACAGAGCTAGAACTGCCAGAACAAGGAATACAAGTGCAGAAGCTGAATTGGATAACCCAGACCCACCCAGCTGTACACTTGCAGTCTAGCAAGGACAGCTGATTAGCACTCCTATTGAAGGAGGAAGAGAATGCCTTACAGAATATACCAGAAACTCTCTGGTCAACAGGAAAATCAGATGTAGGACTTATTCGTACAGCGGGACCAGTTACTATTACACCAAAGTCAGCATTTAGACCACAAAAAAGACAGTATCCCTTAAAAAAGATGCAGAGGTAGGAATCAAACCTATTATAGCAGCTTTACTTAAGGAAGGGGTGCTGGTGGAATCTCCTGATTCACCATGTAACACACCCTTATTTCCTGTTAAGAAAGCGAATGGAGAGTGGCGTATGGTCCAAGATTTACAAGCTGTAAATGATGCAGTAATACCAAGACGGTGCCAGACCCACACACCCTGTTGAATGATTTAAAACCTCAACAGAAATATTTTTCTGTGGTAGACATCAGCAATGCATTCTTTTCGATACCAATGCACCCTGACAGCCAGTATTGGTTTGCATTCACATTTCAGGGGAAAAGGTATACATATACGCGACTACCACAGGGGTATTGTGAAAGTCCAACAATATTCTCACAAGAAATGGCAAACAACTTGGTGGGGTTTACCCCACCAAGAGGTAGTCAGATTTTGCTTTATGTTGATGATATCCTGCTGGCATCCCCCACCCAGCAAGATTGTAAAAAAGACACTATAGCGCTATTACAATTTTTAGCCGCTGAAGGACATAAAGTAAACAAAAATAAACTGCAGCTTTGGAAAAAAACAAGTTAAATACCTAGGATATGTAATATCCAAGGAGGGTAGGACATTAGATGAGGACAGAAAAATAGTGATTTTACAAGCACCAAAACCCACTACCAAGAAAGAAATTATGTCCTTCCTGGTTACGACTAATTTTTGTCGGAGTTGGATTCCAAACTATGCCTTGGAATCTGCACCACTGACTAACCTGATTTATAAAAAGCCTATGGCAGCACAGGATTTGTTAAAATGGACACCAGAAGCAGAATCTGCCTTCTGCAAACTGAAACAGTTAATAGCGTCCTCACTAGTTTTGGGATTACCAAACTATCATAAACGTTTTTTTCCAAACTGTAGATTGTAAGCAAGGTTATATGACATCAGTGTTAACACAACAGCATGGGGACAAGCAACGCCCTATTGCTTATTATTCATCACAACTGGACCCAGTGGCACGGTCTTTACCTCACTGTGTACAAGCAGTAGTTGCCTCATGCAATCACGATTATTTTACTGCAAGAAAAGGTAGCATATCTTTCCCCTGCTAGGCATCTTTCCTGTATGACTATATTGTTGAGCCAACCTCACATGACAATTGAACGATGTACAACTTTGAACCCTTCTACATTGCTCCCAACCCCTGCAGATGGCACACCACACAGCTGCCTGCAGGTGATTGAGCAAAAGACACTGCCTAGTAAAGATCTTATGTATGTTCCCTTGGATGATGCCGAGGTGACATACTACGTGGACGGCTCATGCAAAAGGGGTCCTGCAGGACAGAACCTAGCAGGATATGCAGTAGTTTCTGACACAGACATTATAGAAGCGATATCTTTACCACACAGTTTATCTGCACAAGCAGCAGAATTGATTGCCTTGACACTAGCATGTACCTTAGCAAAGGGTAAATGTGTGAACATTTTTACTGACAGCCAGTACGCTTTTTCTACTGTACATGTTTTTGCGCAACAGTGGAAAAATCGAGGAATGATAACATCTACTGGCAAATCGATTAATCATGCACAGTTTATTTTAGATCTTTTAGAATCTATTCAGTTACCTCACAAAGTAGCTATTTGTAAATGCATAGCTCATACCAAGCAACAGGATAGGATTTCAAAAGGTAATGCGAGAGCTGATACAGCTGCAAAGCAGGCAGCTTCAGAAGTATTTCTTTTGAATGAGGAATTACAACCCTCTGAGATTTTAGACTTAGAAATGTTAAAAACAATGCAGGCACTTACTACAAAAGCTGAAAAGCAAAGATGGGTAAAACGAGGAGCAATTCTTGAAAAGGGGCTGTACATCTCTAAAGAAAGGAAACCAATATTGCCATCTAATTTATTTAGATATGCAGCTTTGTTGAGCCATGGGCAGAGCCATGTCTCAACAGGGGGGATGATACAGCTGGTGAACCAAGTGTTCACGACATATGGCTTCTCAAATTACTCTAAAAAATTCTGTTCGTTATGTCACACCTGTAATAAACATCATGCACAAGGGGCATTAAAGCCAAGCAAGGGAGTTTCCCTACACCACCATATCTGTTTCATACTATCTGTATGGATTTCATAGAGTTGAATAAATGTGAAAATAAGAAGTATTGTCTTGTCATTGTAGATATGTTTTCCAGATGGGTGGAAGCCTTTCTGACTAAAAATCCAGACACTACAATGGTAGCCAAAGTCCTTGTCAAAGAAATCATCCCTAGATTCGGCATTCCGGAAAGGATCTACAGTGACAATGGCAAGCACTTCGTGAATCAAACCATACAACAGCTAAGTAAATATTTCGAAATTTCTTTAAAGAATCATTGTGCGTATCACCCTCAGTCAGCAGGGCTAGTAGAGAGGCATAATGGGATTTTAAAAAGTAAGCTAAGGAAGTTAATATCAGAAACACAGAGAAATTGGATGTACTGTCTGCCCCTGGCACTGTTGAGCAGGAGAACTGTTCCAAATGCAAAAGGATTGACTCCTTTTGAAAAGTTCTTTGGAAGGGCTTATTATATACCTCAGTGGAAATCTCTCATGCCCGCAGACCAGGAAGCTGATGGTACATTAACAGAGTATATGTGTAAGTTATTAAATTCTAAACATTTGTTGCAGTTAAATTCTGTTTCAGATAAAGAATGAACCAGACCGTCAGAAGTGGCAGTGCCCCCTGGAACTTGGATTTGGCTGAAGGTGGTCAAAAAGAAAAATTGGGCATCTCCAAAGTGGGAAGGTCCATATCAAGTGCTTTTGTCAACACCCACTGCAGTCAAGATCGTGAAGCGTGCCTCTTGGATCCACCTGACGTACTGTAAATTAGTTAAAGACTTTGAACTAGACAAAAATCTTGTCACATACCAAGAGCAAAAATGATAGAGTCCAGAAGAAACAGGAATGCAGAACAACCCTTTCCTCAGAAGTATTGCATAGTCATCCTGTAAACTGTACTAGTGACAATAATCTTTTTGCTGTGGCCTTTTCTTTTCCCAGCCACACAGACTGAACTGAATAAACGTGAAGCATTACTCATAAACTGACATCCAAACTTTAACACTTACCAGGCAATTAAATATGTGTATGCTGAGACTTTCAATGTTTTGAATTGCTGGATTTGCACAGCGTTGCCAACAGCATACTGGGGGTTATTAATGACTACAGTCCCCCTAGGGGTCAATGAGACCTGGGAGAACTTGATTTATGATACCTCAACCATTACAGCACAAGATAAAATAGCATTGCACTTGTCTGTTCCACAAAAGGGAACTGTGTGTTTTTATAAAAATTATACTGTTCAGGTGGGTTGGAGCAATTGCAATGTGACTGTTCCTTATAGATGTTATACTGAAGGAAACAAAGTAGATCTTTATTGCAATACAAACTATGATTCATTTCTTGTATTGATGCACAAAACACTTGATGAAGTAAAACATAATTCTGTTCTTTATAAACAGCTGTCTATAATTGCTAAAAAAATGTTTCATGCAGGGTGAGTGTACATTCATAGCAAGGTTACTACTAAAGTAAAGGATTGTTATTTTGTGTGTGGCAGAAAGGCATACAAATGGTTACCTGAGAATTGGTCCGGCAGTTGTTTTTTGAGTTACCTGGTTCCAGCCATATGACACACTGCAGTTTTGCCTCATGGGAAAATTTGAAATGTCCAAGAGGTCGTCAAGAAACCTGAGAATCCTGTGGGATGAATCAATGCACGTTGGAAAGACCATCATTCCCTAGACAAAGGACTGACACACATGGACTTGAGTGATAACGTTATATCGTGGGCAGGCATATCACCAGCATATGGAGCAGTGAAATCAATCTGGGAGCTGAGAAAACTGTCGAAACTTCTCGAAGTAATGAGCAACACAACTTTTTCTGCTCTCGAATTGGTGACTGATGAACTGAATGCTATGAGAGCTGTAGTGCTCCAAAACCGCATGGCTCTCGACTTCACCCTAGCGGCGAGGGGTGGTACGTGCGCTTTAATCCAAGAAGAATGCTGTTTGTATATTCCTGACCATAAACACGAGATAGACAATCATCTTGAGGTGATTCAGCAAGTGTCGGCCATGACCAAACCAGGCCCAAACCCACTGATGGATTTTTTCCAGAAATGGTTTGGGGGGTGGTTTACCATCCTAATGAACATCCAGATTACCATTTGTGTAGGTATGCTCCTACTGGGAGTATGTGTTTGTTGTAGTATCCCCTGCATGACAAGACTGATAAAAGACCTTATAGACATGTCAGTTTCTGAAACCTTATATCAAAGTACTGAGTTTGAAGAACTGTTAAAAGACTGAAAATGCTTTCATAAGTTTAAACTGAATGACTCTCTTAACTGCAAATCCTGAGTGGAAGAGGTTAGGAGAAGAAAACAAACTGTTTATGCTTATTTTGAAAGTAGAATAAAAGTATTAATAGGGGGAAATGTTAGAAAATATGTATTAATGTGTGTATTAGTAATATGCTTAGTGCATTCAGAGCCTAAAAGTGTTAACACATTTATTCTATTTCATACTGCATAAATCTGTACAAACTGCAGTTGCCTTTTGACCTTGTACTCTCAGCTAAATCTTGCTTGTGCCTTGGAAATTTACTGAGAAGCAGATGATTTCTGCTTGCGTTAGGAAAATAATGAATAGAACAATACTGCTTATATGAAATTTAGACAGGAAGTTCCGCTGTGCCATGAGAACATACACAGCTGTAGAAGTAACAGATAATTAGGACAAAGCCTGCTTGAAAATATGAACTGCAATCAGCATTTGCTTGTATCTGTATTAAAAAAGTACCATGAAAAGTAACAGTGCACAATAGACGCTTGTAAATGAAGTACTGGTCACCAAGGCCAGGTTGTTTTTCTAAAAAGTTTCTCACACATCTAGTCATGTCAGCAGAAAATCTGAAGTAACACCTGCTGTAGAACAATGCTTAAAGTTGTGTTTGATTACGTCAGCTTAGAAGGCCATGTCTTGTAAAACAGTATAAGAATGAACATACTTCCTGTTAGTAGTTAGACAAATCCTTGTATTTGCATGTTTTTGTCTCCTTGCTGCAAGTAAATTAAAGTGCCTTAACTGAACCTTACATGTATTGGTCTTTGAAGTTTTTTCCTTTGACAATTTTTAATGTAAAATTTGAAGTTATCATTTTAGGTTACCGAAATAAAGAATGAGCTACATACTATCACATCTGTCCTAGCAGGAGACCAGCATCGCAGACCAGGTACTTTGTACTTAGCATCATAACATCATACTGCCAACATACTGGCAACTCAGGAATGAAACAAAAAAATCCATTCTGCTAGATAAAAAGCTACTATCAAAATCTCCTATATAAACACCAAAACAAACCCCAAACATTCTGGGCAGGCTTAAATCTTCATCCAGGACAAACAACCATCCCAACCCCTTCAAACTCCACCCATAATTCCTCAGAGACCATAGCTGGTGCCTATGATAACTGTTTCACTGAAATAATCCAATCCCTAGCAAATCAACTGACTTCCACAAACTCCACCCCTACCTCTAATCTACCCAACAATCAGCCCCTCTTTAGCTTCCAACCCATCACTACCACTTTTATCAAAACCCTAATAAAAAAATTAAAACCTACTACCCTTTCTGCTGACCTCCTCCCTGCAGGGTACCTACAAAAAGCTGTAGATGCCATTGCATACCCTATATCTATCTTAATCAATAGAACCTTATCCGATGGTGCTATCCCCTCCCTCTGGAAAATATCCCATGTCATCCCACTCCATAAAGGTGGAAGTTCCACAGAACTGTCCATTTATAGACCTATTGCCATTCTTTCACCACTAGCCAAAATAATGGAGAAGTGCCTTGCGTACACAAGCAACTAATGCAATATCTTATACAGAACAATCTACTGTCTAACTCTCAGCATGGATTTAGGCCACATCACAGTACCACCTCTGCCCTCCTTTCCTTTACTGATGCCATTAACCAAAACAAGAATGACAATAGGCTATCCTCAGCCCTCTTTCTTGACCTATCAAAAGCCTTTGATATGGTTAACCATGAACTTCTCATTCATTTCCTAAAACCAATCTCCCTGAACAATCATGCATTCCAGTGGTTCCAGTCCTATCTGTCTGGCAGACAACAGGCTGTATTATAGCAGGGCAAACTATCCAGCCAACTGCCTCTCACACTTGGTGTCCTTCAAGGCTCCATTTTAGGACCACTACTCTTTTCTATTTTCATCAATAACCTTCACACTGTTATCCCAAAAGCTACCTGCATTCAACATGCAGATAATTCCACTCTGATCTGCTCAGCCTTCTCCCCATTTGACCTACAAATCTTAACCCAAAACACATTTAACACTATTGAAAACTGGCTCTCCAACCAATGCCTACTGCTGAACCCAAATAAAACTACACCTACTCTTTACCCCCACTAGTAGATCCACCCCATTTTCCTTCTCTGTTACATCAAACAATGGTACCTCTATCTCCCCAGACACCCATACTAAGCTTCTAGGGGTTATTATAGATAATAATCTTAAATTTGACCTACATGTCAACAAAACCATACAAACCATCAATAAGAAGCTTGTATCTCTTTAAGAAACAAGCCATTTTTAACTCCATTGGCTAGAACTGCAATCGCCCGGTCTCACCTACTCTCTACTCTTATATATGCCTCGCCTGTACTCTCCAACCTTAATAAATCTGAACTGAGTAAGCTCTTCCACAGCTACAACCATATTGCCAGATTCGCCACTGGCTCAACATACAGAACCCATCACTGCCAGAACCTTAATCAACTAGGGTGACTAGAATTACCCAGTTTAATTCAATTCAATCAACTTTTAATAGCACAAAAAATTCTATACCAACCTGAAGATACCCCCTCACTTAAAAATATTATAAAACCATGCAATAACTTGAGGTCACTACGGTCATCCAACAAACTACTGGTCCAAACCTACAAAGCTAATAACTCAGCTGGTGAATCCCTGTATGCCATCTTTGTTGGCAAAACCTGGAATTCACTGCCAAACTATATAACCCTGCAACCCTCCCTAAGTCTCTTCAAATAAAAGCATCAAACAGTATTTCAAAATGAACTGGCTTTGTCCTTGTACCAACCCTGATTAAGCTACAGAATGATAATCCTACCTAGATAGTATTGTAAGCATTTAATACTTAACATTGTTTGTTCCAATCTGATAATTTTGTTTTTAATCTGACAGACCATATAACTTGTGAATCCCTTATGGGGGCATTACTAAACCAACTTGTAAATATGCTTGACTCTATGTCTTACATTTTACTATATATCTAATTTTTGTGTAATCATTGAATTTTGCCACTGGAGCTTTTCTCCCTGAGCATCTGCTGAAAATGGACACATATCCAGTCGGATTATCCCAGTCAACAAATTAAAAAAATAAATAAATAAATAAAAAGGTGGCTAGGCTCCACTCTGTCCTACTCAGTGAACATCAACCTACTTTCACAGTTTAGCATCTGGTGTGGTGAGACCAGACTGACCCTCTGTTAGCATCAGTCTAAAATATCAAATAATCATTATATTTTAAATACCAAAACTTTCACATATCTCACAAACTTGGAGAAGAGGAAGAAAGTGAGGAAAAACAATACTTGCCTTCTTGCTCTCCTCTGAGACTAACTGCCATTAGCATTGCCCAGGGGTGGCTCATGCTATTGAACTGTAGGACTGCACCCCCCCAGGTTTAAATGAAAAGAAAAAAGAAATAAAACTGATTAGCGAGTCCCGGAACTCTGTGCATGCATGCACGTCGAGTTCCTGGAACTTTGCACATGCTTGCAGGAATCCGGACTGCTGTTTAACCAGTCTGGATTAGGAAGAGAAGGCATCAGACTACAGATGGCCTAACTGCATAGACTGGAAGGGGATCAGACTGCAACATCTGCAGGCTGGATAGCTGCTTTCACAGGAAAGAAGGGGAAGGACTTGTATTTCAAAGAAACCAAACAAACACTGCTGCAGGAAGGAAAATGTAAGCTGGGACTTTCTGGAATAAAGCTGCTATAGGAAGGACTTTGCACAGGTGTGTGTGTGTGTGCGCGTGTGTGTGTGTGTGTAATGCCCCAGTTAAATATACCTGGTGGCTAGAGAGAAACTCAGGCTCAAACCCTGTACCTTGGGTGCAGGGACCAAGAGCCTCAATTGCCTACCCATCACCACTTGTGAAAACTATTCAGATGTTTGCCTCATATTTTTGTTCTGTTCACAATAAAATCTGTGGTTTTCTGTATTTTGAATTCAATAAATAATGACAGGCATTTGAATTTCAGACTTCATAGTCTTCAGAAAGTACATGGTAACACAAAACCTTTTACTCTAGCAATTTTCTAAGTTTATAAGATCAATATTTGAAATTTGTCTCTATGTTTGGGCTGCATTTCCCTCATTATTGGCTTTGTCCATGTTTTTTGTGCTTAGAGGTTGAGAGCTATGGTGAGAACTGAATTCAATGAATATGTTTGGAGGTTGTATTCCCACATTATTGGCTTTATCTAGGTGTTTTATGCTAGGAGGTTGAGAGCTATGGTAAGAACTGAATTCACTAAATGATAGCCATTTAAGTTTCAGTCTTTCTGTCTTTCAAGAAACATTTGGTATAGTGGTGTGTTGCTCTGACTGTAGTGCACAGGGTCCTGGGTTCAAGGCTTGGCAGTAAAATGCATGGTGGTATACAACATTTTATTCTAGCAACCTTCCAAGATTATAAAAACAATGTTTAAAATGTGATCCTGGTTTTTGGACTTTTGTCATATACATTTTTGCTTTTTCCAGATTCTTGTGCTGCAAAGTTGGGAGATACAGTTGAGTGTCAAGTGGATTTTACAAGGAGCTGAGAGCTTCAGGGGAAGAGGAGTTTAGTACTGCTTATGCTGAGTCTGCTTGCATTGTTAATTGCATACTAGGTTGAATACTTGCTTTTCAGAAGGCTGTGGGTTCTACTCCCACAGTATGTAGCTGCATTGCTGATACTGTGTTGTACTTTTAAAGGGGGTGGATGCTGCAGTCCCAAAAATGTCCTATTTGGCAGAGATACCCAGTAACTATGAACCTTTTATCAGTTTGCCATCCATTCCCTATTGCAATATTACTAGCTTATCATTTTTTAATGTAACATAGGCAATTTATTCCACAAGGGCAACATGCACTTTGTATATGAAACAATGAAATATAAAGTTGTTTGCTTCATTAGTTACAGATCTCTTTAATGTGGAATTATTTAGATGACTTTTACTTCTGCAGAGATTGTGCATATTTACTGATACTGGTGGATTGTAGAAGTTTGAGTAGACTTTTATGATGGAAATGGAAATGTTCTGAATTGGGCAGTTTTGTCATTATTGGTGCATGCATTTTGTTTCATTGCTTACTGGAAAAATGTTCAAAACAAATTTAAAATGCCCTCTAACAACTGTACTGTATTATACAAGGAATATAATTTAATACACTTAGGAAGGTGTAGCAAAGAACACATGTATGTTTTGTGTTCAAGGGGCCTAAGATTTGAAAACATCCCAAAGTGAATCTTTATCTGCCACTGGCCAGATGTATTTTCTTTGAATGTGGGTTTCAATGCTGTTTCAATGAATGGGAGTTTCAAGGGCAGAGAAGTTTGAATTCAAAGTCTATTTTCATTGTGAGACTGCATTGCTTTGTTTAGCAGATGTCTATTAGTGTTTGTGCTGTAAAATGTAAAATAAAACTTTTAAATGAAATCCAAATCATCGTAGAAGTAAAGCAGTATGCACATTATAGTGTCTATGGTAAATGGGGCGAAATAACCAAGTAATTGGACATTGGAATGGCTGCAGGGGGGTGGCCCCATTTGACCATGATTTTGTGAGAGGGGAAGGGCAGCAAACACAAAGACACCTCTGGCTGAACTAAACCTCTCAACTGTCCAGATTTTCACAGAATGAATAGATTTTTGCTTATTTTTGGTTTGTTCCTCATAAAATATGTGGTTTTCTGGCAAATCATTTTGGAATGAAGTCACTAAATAATGACAGGTATTGAGTTTCAGACTTCATACGCATCAGGAAAATGCATGCTAACGCAAGATCTGATATTCTATCAACTGTCTAAGTTTATACAAGAGCAATTTTTAGTACTGTTTGCATGTTCCCCCAATATATTCGGCCTTGTCCAGATTTTCTGCATTAACAGGTTGAGAGGTACGTGCAAATAAATTGCTTTATAGAATTAGGTATATCCAAACCTCTCAACTGTCCCCGATTTGGCTCAAAATTTCGCTCTGCCCTCCTAATAATCCCTCTGCAAAATGGCAGTTTTAGAAGAAAACGTGGGGGGTTTATAATTAATAAATAATTGTAAAGATCAGAATTATATATTAGTTTTATTTCAGAAATGCATGTAGATTCTCTTATTTTGTCAGCTGCTCAACCTAGTATGAATATTAAAAAAGTGCCCCTTCTTTAACAGGTTCCCAGCTGTATTGTGTGGCTATTTTATATTTTTGCATCACATTTTTGGTCTGTTTTTCATAAAATTGTGGTTTTAGTGGTAAATCATTAAAGACTGAAGTTAGAAAATAATGACAGACATTTGAGTTTCAGATTTCATACCCTTCAGAAAATTCACACTAATGCAAGACCTACTATTGTCTTTCTAAGTTTATAAGAGCAATATTTAGAAATAGTCCTTATTTTTGGGCCTTTGTCCCACTTCTATTTATGGATTTGTCCATATTTCTTGCTATGAGGTTGAGAGGTATGACAAATGTGTCAAGGCCATCACCATTAGTCAGAGACATTTCAAATTGTGACATGCTTGTTGCACGCCACTCCCCCATGTAGTGACTATGGATGTGTTCAAGCAAGGCAAGGAGCAGTTATGCAGTGTAACTGTGCAGAGTATCCCCCCCATCCAAGGTAGACACAAGTACCACAGTAGCTTTTCATCTCTCCTTGATTTTTCAGAATGTTCTGGTTTTCTGTCATATTTTTATACTGTTGATTTATGCTTCTTATTATTCAGAAAATGCATGTTGTTGCAGTGCATGTTGTTCTGTGTTTAAGTAGCAATGCTTTAATGACCATCAGGTAAGCTTCTCTGAGATTGTAAGATGCAAGTAAACTTTAATAAGCATACTGTTAAAGAATTACCAACATTGCAATCCTTTTTGTTGTTGCCATGCAGAGAATATTTATATAAGTAGATAACGTATAAGCCTTAGGTATTGAAATGCATATGACAGTGTTTGTAATAAAGAACAGGATTACAGTATTTTCAAAAGCTCATTACATTTGTTGGAGACTTGCAGTCATCTTTTCAGGCTTTACCCACAAACTAAACAGAATGCCAATCTATCATGTGTGGTCCATAACCCGTGCAGTAATCCTTTAAGCAATTTATCTTGAGCTTGTTTCTTATTTGCTGTTCATTTTTTACTTTGATCATGTTTTCCCCATGAAACAAGTACATAGTTGTCAGGCAGCAGGCCTTTTTTGGATAAGAAACATTTTTACAAGTGGGGGTATCACAACGATTGCTACTTTCAGCATGTCACTTGGTACTTTTATAAAGCTGAATATAAATTATAATTAGAACTGCAGTGCAAGGAAAAGTGGTTTGAGTTGAGTGCTGCTTGTTTTTTTTATACTTTATAATTTATTTGTTCATGCCTCACAACCTTTTTGTTTCCATCTAGATATTAAGTAAACTGTCATGTAGCCAATGCATTGAAATATATTTCTCTTTGCCACTTCATTTTGTCTTGATTGGACTCTCATAATGATGGTTTGGCACCCAGGGCAGCATATTTAATTAAAGTCCCAGTTTTTGTGGTTTTGAGCATAGCTTCCACCCCTTTCTAGATGGTCACATCCCTTCCCATTGGCCCCCACCCTTCAGCTGTCTCCTGCAGCCTCCCTTTGATTTGAAGTCACCAGCCTCCACTGGCATTGCCACCTTTTCAAATGCCCAAAGTGGGACATTTTTTGCAAAAATGTGAATTTTTGCAGTACAAAACATATCCACAGTCAATGCAAAGTACATAACTTCACTTATTTGCCAAAATAAAAGTTTATTTGTGTAGTATTTAAGTTGCGTATGCTATTTGTTACAGCATGTACGTGTTTCAAATGCCAAATAACTGATTTATAAAACTATTAAAGAAAACTCAGGATATATTTTTGTCCTAACATCTCGGGACACTTGCAATTTTTTAGTTTTTTTAGCAGGACACAACTGCCCAAAGAGGGACTGTCATTCGTAAAGAGGAGCAGGTGGTAACCATATGGCTGTCATTACAAGTCACTGATGACCTTCATGTGATGTCATTCTGAGTGTTGATCAACTGGCCAGTGACAAATAGTAGGGTTTCTATCTGTGTCATTATAAAGTTATACAGTACACTACCAGCATTGACTGGTTCATTATAAACTGATTCTAGTCAACAGACTTTGGACCTGACATTTTCAGTAGACCCAAACTTAGCAACATTAGTGAGGTTGTTCCCTTAAAAAGTGTCAGAATTAAAACTGCTAGATTCCCATGGATGGCTGATCAACTGAAGTTTATGTGGGGACACAGGAATAAAACTTGGGTGCCTTTTTCCAAAGATAGTCTTGTTGAAACCCTTGAATCATACAAAGAGTTTAGAAATGTATTTGAAAGTCTCATCAGAAACCTTAAAAAAGTTCTTCCTAAAAGCTGTAATATATTTTGCAAGAACATTTTTCTAAAAGCTGCAATACTTTTTACAGCAATAACTTCTGAAGAAGCATCTGTAAACATTCTGAGCTGGAATATGATATGAATCCATCTCCATCACCTCTTTCTGGTTCTTCAAACATTACTTTTACCAGATTTTGCCAATCTTACCAAGGTTGCCAAGCTTTGCTTCAAGCCACCCCAATACCTTCTTATTGTTTTAGTCTCTGCACGAGCTACAATTGATAGAAATTTTAAAAAGCTGAAATCATGGAGCTATTTTTCAATTAACCAAGTTTTTCAGTCATATGCTGCATGGCTGAAGGGCACTATTCAGACAAGATGACAAAGAACATACAGCTGAATTCATTTTTTGTGGATGACAAAGTCCACACATCTTCTGCTTAATATAATGAACTGTAAGGTCTCTCAGCCTCAAAATACTGTTTTAGTTTTCAAATTGGATGACATTTCAGCCAATAACATTATTTAGTTATGTGACATATCACATAATGTCATTCTCCCATTGTCTAAAAATAAAGACAGCAGGTACTATAGAATCCAATGATTTGTTTCTTGATTGCTTTATAACTTCATTCGCCTGTATTCTAAATGCTTGGAATGAGCAGTTATGCTCCTTACTAATCAGAACATTAGAGAAGGAGGCTGTTCCTTTCAACTGGAAAGAGGCAGGGACCCTTCTGTTTCATAATGAAGATCGCTAACTCATCTGAACGATTATAGACCAAAAGCGTTACTGAGTCTCATTGTCAAAGTTCTATAATCAATGATCCACAAAAAATAAAACTCCTTTGTTTTTTCAGGTCACTTTATTGCTGACTCTCAACACGAGTTGTACAGGAATAGCGTCAAGTGAGTGAGTTGCCGTTCATTGAATCCCAGAATACCAAGCACAATCCTGCAGGCTGGAATTCCATCAAATTCATACAAGTTTGAAATGACTGACAGCAATGCAATAATCAGATATCAGCCCTCATATGTTCACTGCTCAATTATTCCAACTCTGTCAGACAAAAGGGAATGACCTTACACCAGCTAGTATCATTCTTCTAAGGCTGCATAACTTCAGTTATTATAACAGAGCAGCAGGTTGGCAGGAGAATTGTCTCCTGCAAAAATGTGGAGTTTTTGTCATTGTTTTGTGCCTGCTTCATCTCAACAGTTTCCCAGGTATACATCCTGATTGTTTGACGTTTATAATACTTGTGCTCAGGGTCTCAAGAGCTGAAAATTTAGTCTCTAATTAGATTAATCAGATCTAGTCCATGAGGTCATGGGATAAAAAAAAGAACTTTATAAGATCAAACTGGAACAGGTCTAATCATGGATCTGTATGAAAGCTACAATAAGATCAACTATTTTCTATTGATAAATAGCCTTTCTGAGATTGACTATGGGCCCTGTATAATCTGGTTTCAGTGGTTTGCACAACAGGCAGAGCAGAGTTAAAGGGGCACTGGCTCATTTCTAAAATTGCATTTCTGTCTCAGACCGAAGCTGAAACACTGCCACTCACTTAACATCTTGTCTGATCATTGTCCTGTGGGTGGAGAAGTTCCCCAAAGCTCACTTGTTTGTCTCTTTCTACTCACAGTGGTTTTAATAGAATGTGGAGATGCTGCTGCAGCCTTTATTGCTTTCAAAATGCAAATGACCCTGATATATTTCTTTGGAAAACACTGTTCCTAAGGTCCATACAGACAGGGTATCAGAGTTCTATAGCCTTGAACACCCTTGGATGGTCTCACAGCAAGCAGTTCAGGAATTACCTTGGATCCACATTTCAGGTGATCTTTATCATTGGAGCCTATTGAACCTGATGAAACATTTTGACATATGCCTGGATAATTCTTTAAGACATCATGGGTAAGTCTCTTGGCCAGTCAAAAAGGTAATCTAACCCAAAGAGAATGTTTATACCACATCAGGCAGTGTCAAACATCAAACTCCTACTGTATTCTTATTAACTCCTTGTGTTTTCTTCCAAGAGTTGTATTTTGGAGTTATTCTTTATAATAGCCTGTCTGCTGCCCGATAAGAAAATTAGAGACAGGCTTCCCTAGGGCAGCTAATTTTGACATTGCTTTAGTGTGCATCATTAAAAAGCCTGATGTTGTCTTAAAGTTGTCTTAAACTATTCCAGCTTAATTTTCCTTTCAGACATTCACTGCAAGTCACTCAGCAGTATAAGTACTGGCTGCAGGTGATTTGGTCACATTATCTAATATTGTGTGACCCTCTGACCCCCATGTAAAATGGGAGAAAATGGAATGATCAAGATGATGTTTCTTCTGTGCCAGGAAAATGCCCTCCCACAGTAACTTGCATGGGTGGCATTTCTCCGTCATACTGCCTCTGCTCTTCTAATTTCTCCTGGAGTGTTAGAACAATCAAGGCAGAAACAGTATTACCTGGATATGGGCACAGGGCATTGGCACTGCTTCAGAGATTCTGAACTTCCCAAAATGGTGGCACTTATCAAACTTGGAGCAAACTGTGAGCAGTGAATCATAAAACATTTAGTTGCATAAGTGTGGACCTGAGTCAACATCCATGAAGACTGCGGGTTTTCTGTAAGGTCCCCAGAACTTGCAGCTAGGTCTCTTGGTGTAAAGTCTTCCAGGGATCACCCTCCTCAATCCCCATTCTTGGTTTCCCCACATATGTGTCTGTACTTAAAATCAGTTTGTGGTCCAGACCTTACTTATCTACTTATATTAAAATGAATCTCACATCCAGTTAAAGTGTATGACCCACTGCAACGCACCATAAACAGGGTATCATACCATATCCTTATAACCTATAGGCCACCCCCCATGTCCCAGAAAACCCATACTACCTATCTCAATGTACTAGAGTCCCTCACAGTTCAACCCAATACAATATTAATGGAAGATCTCAATTACCCCTCTATAGACAGGGAAGCCTACACCACTTCTAATGCACAACCCCAACGATTCCTAAACTTTGTTAATATCAACATCCTGGATCAGTTGGTCCATTCTCATACCAGGGGTACAAACATTCTTGATCTTGTACTCATGAACATGGGGGACCGATCTTTCTCACTCAATGTAATATTTTCACTTGTCAAATCTGATCATAAGGCAGTATTACTTGAAATAAAAATTAAATCTGGGGATCCAGTGAAACCAGAAACCTTTAGAAACTATTCCAAAACTAATCTCTCTCTACTAAGCAACACCTTGGCTAAATTCCAAGCACCCCCAAATTCAGTAAACAACATAGCATACACTGAGCTATTTGCAAAATCTCTCTATAGCCATATTGATAGCTGTATAGGGCAAGTTGTGCCCATTCATATTAAGAATAAGACAAACTCAAATGACAAGCCACCCTGGTGGAATCCCAAAATCAATCAGATATACAACAAAAGAAAAGAAGATTTGGCCAAGTGTTGGTGGAAAAAAGCCATACATACTAAAAGCCCCCTGACCAATCTAAACATGCAGCTAAGAGGGTTAATTAATTTGAAGAAAAATTAGCTTTCATGCCATGGGCAGCTACAAAGCTTTCTACAGCTATGTCTGCAACCTCAGAAGAAATACACAACAATGTGCAGAACTTATTATAAATGGCATCACCCACATTGAACCAGAGGCCATTGTCAACCTTTTGGCTAACAGATTCAGCTCAAATTTCTCCCCCCACTCCCTTCAACAGTCCAGAATAAATATCACATAACATAATCCCCCCAACCCTTACTAGGGAACAGGTCATCAATGCACTTTCCAAGGCCAAAAACACTGCATCAGTATGCCTCAATAACATCCCAGGATGTTTAATAAATAGCATGAAACATGACCTGTCTGATTCACTGAATCACTTTTCAACAGGAGCCTTCAGTCAGGTTTTGTGCCGAAGGAATGGGAGATGGCTACAGTCATTCCCCTGCACAAAGGAGGTCCAACCACTGATCCAGGTAACTACAGGCTCATAACTGTTATCAGCCTCATATGTAAGGCCATGGAAAGAATCGTCAAGGACATGATAAAAGAGGACATAGGTAACCTGCAAATGCTGCTCCATCACAGTTCCCCTTTGTTAAAGGAAGGTCATGCCTATTAAATCTGGTGGACTTTTTTGAAAGGGTCACCGAAGTATTAAATGAAGGTAAGACAGTGCACACAGTTTACCTCAATCTGGCCAAGGCCTTTGATACAATTCCTCACTCAGACATTATAGACAAGCTCACTAATTTCAGTATAAACCCTTTTATCACTCAATGTTAAGTTGTCATTCTTGCCTTCATTCTTGCTGGATGGGTTCGGAGCCGATCCTCGGCTCTGACTCAGCCTATACTATAGCTCGAGAGCTATTTTTACTGGCTCGAGGCAGCCCTATATCCCACAATACCATGCACTAACTCCCCAGATCTCGTTTGCCGCTTCGCTGCGAGGTTGCCTTTTTTTACCGGCTCAGGTCAGTAAAGAAATTTTTTCAGTAAATCTTTGAATTTGGGATAGTTTATAGTTTAGCCCCTTACATTAGTTCCCTTTCGATTTAGTTTTACTTATTAGTGATATTTTGTTAAGCCCTACTCACCCCTTTAGCTAATTTTTATAATCGGGCCTACGGGCTTTAGTTTTTGTTTACCCCCCCCCCCACGTTTAGTGTGTGTGTGTGTGTGTGTGTGTGTGTGTGTGTGTGTGTGTGTGTGTGTGTGTGTGTTGTGGTCTTAGTCAGCCCCCTTAACTCCCCCTTGGGTGTAAGCGAGTGAGTGTGTGTGCTGACTGTATTACTGTTCTTAGGGCAATGTCCAAAGATGCTAAGGTCTCGGGATTCAAGAAGTGTGACTCGTGCTGTCAGAAAATGTCTCTGACAGACGGTCACACTTCTTGCGTCTACTGTTTGGGGCCTTTGCACCTGCAGGACTCTTGTTCCATCTGTCACGGATTTAGTTCAAGAGTCCTGTAGGAGCGTCATAATAAACTTATTTTGAGGGGCTTATTGAAGCCCGATGACTCCCCGTCCAAGTCTGGCTCAGGGAAGTCATCTAAGCCCGCCAAACCCTCGGCTCCAGTTTTTGAGTCGAGGGCTGGCGAATCTGACATTGCTCCGACATCGGCTCCAGTTGGAGCTGATACGAGCAAGACCGTATCCATTCCGAAACCTGTATCAGAGCCAACTTCAGCGCGCAAGCGCTCTAGATCTCCCTCACTAGAGCCCGTCCGATCGGCTCCAAGATCGCCCCTCCTATCGGAGCGGAGTCATAGGACTCATTCCTCCAGGTCTTCTAGGCTCTCCGACCACGATATTGAGAGGGTGGTCAGTAGACTCATAAAATCTCAGGCACTGGCCCAAATACTTCAAAGCCCGTCTCACCAGACTGTGACTCCCTCGATACCGCCTTCGATTCCTCCTCCGACTCTCCAGTCGAGTTCAGAGCCATAACCTTGCCCACGTCAGAGCTGATACTTCCACCTTCGGCTCCGGCATCATTGGCTCCGACCTCTTCATTGGTACCATCCGTGGAGAGGTCCAGGTGCCGAGACTCCATTGTTGGCTCCGAGGGGGCGTGTAGCATCAGACCCTTGTCCAAGCCGCTCTCCCTCTCGGAGCATCGGCTCTGGTTGGTTCAGCCCCGACATCATTTTCGGAGCCTTCTCTGTCAGTGCCGGGGGCGGTTCGGGTGTCTTCGGAGCCGGGACTGTCTTTGGTGCATGATAGGGGGGCTTTCGAGGTGATGAGGAGCGTGCTGGATCCAGTGTCCGCTCCAAGGCTGGGTTCTTCAGCTCCTCCCTCTACAGTGCCTGTTACGGTCTCTGGCCATCCTCCTGCAACTGATAGCAGAGATTCAAAGCGCAGAGTACCCACATTGGGTGTCTCTTCCTCCTCCGAGGCCTCCCCTGAAGCTTCAGGGGAACCCCCTAGGAAATAAAAGTGCAAGAGGAAGCACGTAGACTCCCCTGAGTCTCTCACTTTGGACACCAACTTGGATGAGTCGGAGGGTTCCCCGAGATCCCCCTCTGAGGATGTCTCCTTTTCAGACATCCTAGAGATCCTGAAACAGAGGGGGAATTGGTCCACCCTTAAACCCTCCGAGGACGAGTCGGTTTACCTTGACGCTTTTGGGTCTCGCCCTTCCACCTCGTGGGTGTCTCCTCCTTTCGACCCACTGATGGAAGTAGTGGCCAGAAAGGCATGGGCAGCTCCTGACTCAATGGAACCTACCCCTAGGAGACCCTCTAAATTTATTTCTGCTCTGGAGGACAAACCATTTCTTACCAAAGGTGTCTCGGTAGATGCTATAGTGGTAGCAGCCACCACTAAGAAGGAATTATCTGATCCTTCTGTACCTGTTCATCCTCCTAACAAAGAGTCTAGGACCATGGACAGGTATGGCAAGCGGACGTTTTCTTCAGCGACCTTTGCCATGCGATCGCTGAACTATTTATGTAATTTCACCCACCTTCAGAGAGATTTGCTCAAAGAACTGGGTGAAACCATACAGGATCCTTCTGCTGCGGGGTATCAGGACAAGATTAACTCCCAGCTGGCTACCCTGAATTCCATTGCCAACTCCTCCATGTGGCTTATCTCCTATGCAGCCGATGGAGCGAGTAGGGCCGCAGGCACAGGTGTTGTGTTGAGACGTCACGCCTGGATGCGACTTTGTAATTTTGCTGATCCCTTCAAGGCATCCTTCACCAACATCCCTTTTGATGGTTCAGAGTTGTTTGGACCTCAGGTGAAGAATACCCTCACCAGGTGCAAGCAAGATGGTAAGACTCTCTCTGCCGTGGGAGTCCACTTCTCCACACCATCTAGACCTTACCCTAAAGGTCAGAAGGGTGGAAAGATGTGGTTCCGCAAACCACAGTGAGTCACTCCAGTCGAACGTGGCGAACTTCCCCCCAGAGGCAGAGGGGGGAATAATAATAGACATTGCCCCAGGGGCAGAGGGGGTCCACAGAACCAGGGTTCCAGGGAATCCTTCCCTGACAAACCCTTTCAGCATCCCTGAGATGCTGCCTGACTGTCCACCTTTGGAGGCAGTCGGGGGAAGATTATCTCTGTACCCAGAAGCCTGGCAATCCCTTTCTCAGGACAATTGGGTACAGTTGATTATATCCGAGGGTTACAAAATCCCCTTCATCTCCCCTCCGATCCAATCGCCAAGACCCCTCCCAAACGTACCACCCAGACAAAGGGGTCAGGCACAGCTAGAAATAAAAAAAGCTGTTAGAAAAAAGAGTCATCCAGGCAGTCCTGGCAGACCAGCTAGGATCCGGAATCTACTCCAGGTTCTTTTTGGTACCAAAAAAGACAGGAGACTGGAGACCCATTTTGGACCTCAGCAGACTGAACAAGTCTGTGCAGGAGACAAAACTTCAGATGGTAACATTGCAGTCCATTCTACCCTTTTTGGGCAGAGACAACTGGATGTGCTCGTTAGACCTTCAGGATGCGTACTATCATATAAAGATACACAGGTGCTCCAGAAGGTTTCTCCGCTACCGGCTGGGAGCCAGTCATTACCAATTCAGAGCCCTGCCCTTTGGTCTCACCACAGCCCCCCGGGTGTTCACCAAATGCTTGGCAGTGGTCACAGCTCACCTGAGACAAAAAGGATTCCAGGTGTTTCCATATTTAGACGACTGGCTCATTACTGCTACCCCCAAACAGCATCTTATAATAGCCAGAGATTACACCATTCACATTTGCAACAAACTAGGTATTTCCATAAATTTTGCAAAATCCTCTTTGTCGCCCTGTCAATCTATAAACTTTATAGGCGCCGTAGTAAACACCAGAGAAATGTCTGCAACATTACCACCTCAGAGAGTGACAGACATATGGCGGAATGTTCAGTTACTGTTTTAGTCCAACAGAATTCAAGTCATGTTAGTACTGAAAACGTTAGGCCTCATGGCAGCGGTGATCCTTCTCCTTCCTTTAGCTCGCTTCCACATGAGAATTCTTCAGTGGATGCTTTTTTCTCAGTGGTCCTTTCAACACCTCCCAATGACTCACAACATCTTGATAACCCCATCTTGCAAGAGACACCTCTCCTGGTGGATGGTGTCCCCTCAACTTCTTCAGGGCAGACCCTTTGTTCTCCCCCCTCCAGTTGCCACGGTGACAACGGATGCCTCCCTGATCGGGTGGGGGGGGGCATTATCAGGGCAGGACTGTCCAGGGCACATGGCAACAATTAGAATGCCACCTGCACATAAATGTCCTGGAGATGAGAGCAGTGCTTTTATCATTGCAAGCCCTTCAGGACTCTCTTCCCACCGGGACTATAGCAATTCAAACAGACAATATGTCTGTAGTGTGGTACATAAACAAGCAGGGCGGAACAAAGTCTTACCCCCTATGTCGAGAAGCACTCAGACTTTGGCAGTGGGCGATCTCCTCTCAACGGTTTCTGATGGCAATGCACATCCCCGGGAGGTCCAACATCATTGCGGATAGACTGAGCAGAACAATTCTCATGCCTCACGAGTGGTCTCTAAATCTAGCGGTAGCAGAGAGAATTTTTCAGAAGTGGGGCCAGCCTTGCTGCGATCTTTTTGCAACACCTCAAAACAGCAAGAGCCTCAACTTCTTCACACTCTTCCCTCTACCAGGCCATCCACCCAGAGACGCTCTAGTCCACGATTGGCCTCGGGGTCTTCTATACGCATTCTCCCCCTTCCCGCTGATATCGCAATTAATTCAGAAAGCAACCGCATTGAGATCCAAAATGATCCTCATTGCCCCTTATTGGCCTCGACAAGTATGGTTTCCGTTCCTGCACCATCATCTACTCGAACAGTCCTGGCATCTGGAACCCCTTCCAGACATTTTGACCCATCTAACGGGCAAGCTGCACCAGTCTCTTTGTTCCCTCAACCTCACAGCTTGGTTGCTCCACTTCCAACCATAGCCAGGCTTCCCCTTATTTCTCTTCATGTCCGTGATATCATTCCCATAAGTCCAATACTAGGAAGACTTATGCGAGAAAATGGAAGCATTTTTCATTCTGGGCAGAAGCTAGGTCCTTGGATCCTTTTAATGCTCCAGTTCATAAAGTTCTAGATTTTCTGGCGGAGCTTTTTCATTCAGGATCATTGTCGGCCACTATCAGACTACAACTGGCGGCCATTGCCAATTTTCATGTGGGGCTATCAGAAACAAATATTATGCCCCACAAACTCTATAAAGTTTTCCTCAAGGGCGTATTTTTGCTCAGACCTCCCGTTAAGGACCCTCCTCCACAATGGGATTTAAATTTAGTTCTAACATCATTAATTCTCCCTCCCTTTGAACCTGCAGCTTCTTGTTCATTCAAACTTCTCTCTTGGAAAACTCTGTTTTTGGTGGCTATAACATCTGCCAGAAGGGTATCAGAACTCCAGGCACTGTCTGTCCGTCCCCCTTATTTGGTTTTTCATAAAGACAAGGTAACTCTCAGAACGAATCCTTCCTTTCTACCGAAAGTTTCTTCTGAATCAAATCTGAACCACACTATTGACTTGCCTGTGTTCTTCCCAGATTATTCAAACAGGGCTGAACAGAAATTACATTCCTTGGATGTTCATCGCCAGCTGCGGTATTACCTAGACAGGACAAAACAATTCAGAAAGTCAGACCAGCTCTTTCTCTCTTATGCTGAAGGAAAGAAAGGACTTCCAGTATCAAAGGTAACTCTTTCCAGATGGTTGACATCCATCATTACCTTTGTCTACCAGTTGAGACACAAACAACTCCCGTCTAGACCTAAGGCTCATTCAACTAGGGCACTATCAATCTCAACATCCTTTCAAGCAAGGTTACCATTAGATGCCATTTGTGCAGCTGCTACATGGGCTTCTCAACATACTTTTATTACCCATTACAAACTTGATATAGCCTCCAGAAATAGAGCTGACTTTGGTTCCACCGTACTCAGGAGTCTGTTCCGTTGAGCCACCCAGGACCAAGGTGCTAGGGACGCTGTCCCATCCAGCAAGAATGAAGGCGAGAATGACAACTTAACATTAAGAAGTTATGTACCTACCATAACGTTCCATGTTAGTTGTCTTCTCGCCTTCTTTCTTGCGTCCCTCCCTCCTGCCCCCTAGCCTGGACAGACTTGAAGGTCTCTGAGTCCTTCTCTTTCATGTTATACAGTCCTTTACGGTTACCTCGTATCATTAGTGTTACCAGCAGGGAGACCATATTTGGTAATAATAATAATAATAATAATAATAAATGTATACTATGTGTTAGCTGCCAATGAGATCTGGGGAGTTAGCGCATGGTATTGTGGGATATAGGGCTGCCTCGAGCCGGTAAAAATAGCTCTCGAGCTATAGTATAGGCCGAGTCGGAGCCGAGGATCGGCTCCGAACCCATCCAGCAAGAAAGAAGATGAGAAGAAGACAACTAACATGGAACGTTATGGTAGGTACATAACTTCTTATTAGATAGCCACATGGCTCACTGATAGGACCCAGAAGGTCAAAATATGTGAGGCCACCTCCACCAAGAGGTCAGTCACTAGCGGAGTCCTCCAGGGCTTGGTACTTGGCTTGCTCCTTTTTTGGTATCTAGTTCTCTGAAATTCATAGATTAGTACTAGGCTAGCTGCCATTGTGGGCCATCTTAAGCCTAGCCAATTACCCCACATGAGAATCAAACCCTGCACTTTGTGTCTGTATGGTAAACATCTTAACCATTATGCCAACATCCCAGGTTTATGGTTGACTAAGTTTGCAGATGATTGCAAGCTGGGGGTTATCATCGACTTCCCTGCAGACACTAGCATTCTTCAAGAAGGTCTATCTCTGACTAACAAATGGTGCCAAAGCCATGGTCTTAAACTCAGTTCTAAGAAATGTATAATTGTACCCTTTGGGAAGTCAACCATCCTGGCTAATTACCATATTGATAATACACCCCTATGGATTGACCTAGTGGTCAGGAATCTGGGTACGCATGTAGACAGCAGCCTTAACTTCGACCACCATGTGGCCACAGTGGTGAGGAAATCTTTTTATGTTGCACATCTTATAAGCAAGGGCATGGCATCTTGGTCCAAAGAGGTCATTATCCCAAAGTACTCTGCCCTTATCAGACCAGTCACTGAGTACAATGCTCCCTTTGGTATGTACCTGACCAGGCATATGCAGCAACTAAAGTGAACTCTGAGATTCCATACAAAAAGAATACAAGGTGTAACAAACCTGCCTTATGCAGAGTGCCTTAAAGCCCTTTTCCTCTAACTCAGTCTTCTATAGATTGCAGAGAGGTTATCTATGCTTAGCTTACAAGGCATCCACAAACCCCACACCTAGGAAGTCAAAGAGTACCAGAAACACAAGGTCTAGGAACCTGAATTTTGTCTGTGACTTAAACAGAACATGCTGGAGAGACAGATATGTGTCCCAAAGACTGCCTCTTCTATGGAACAGGCTTCCCATCCATATGAAGCTGAGTTCATCTATTACTCAGTTTAAGCAGAACCTGGACAAGTGGATAGAGAAAAGGAAATTTACACCAGGCCTGACAACCATGTCCCTTATGCAGAGAAGTAGCTTATAAATGCCTGGCCCTCAGTGTCCTATTTGGATACAGGACATCATTATTCTTTTGGGAAAACTTGGCTAGGCTTAGAAAGACCCCCCAGGTCATTGGCCTAGTAATAGTCTATGAATCTATGAATTTATGAATCCTGTTGTCCTGTACATTTGTTTCAAGTCTACCAATACCTCATGCATCACAGCCCCATTCCTGTGTGTGACATATGTCCTGTCTTTCCACATGCTTATACATCTTCTGCTGCCTCATCTCCATGCCATCTCTACCCATCTTCAGGTACACTGAATTTCCATTTCTCTGGGAAAATGCTAAAAACTCAAATTTGGACTGAGTACTGCAAAAATATGAGATTTTCATGGAATTTGGCATTTTAGGCCAGAGTGCTCGTTTGACATAATTTGTAATTTTGCTTATATTTGATACGTATAATACTGTCAGTTTCCTTTGTTGAGTATTTTATTCTTAAAATCTGTTTTCATTTTGCGTATGTCGATGCACTAAAAATGATGGAATCTCTGTTAAAAATCAGAGGAATAATTTACCAATTTCATCATGACACTAGAATTTCATCTTCTCAGAACTCTTAACTGTCCCTGCCCATCATATTCACATGCTTCCATTCTTGCCCAGTGATGTTGCCTGCACTTGAAAAAAAACAAACCATGGTTCTAAACTACCAGTGAAACACTCACGTGCACAAATACACTTGCTGTCTGCATTTTTTTCCTTCAGGTATGGCCTCTCAAGTATTTCCTGTACTTGTCTTATATTCCCTTTGATACAGTCTTAACACATAAACACTTAACGTTTTTCGCACTTTGCTTTGAAACAGGTTATGTGCCATAGTAAGGGGTGTTATCATGCTGACATTTGCAGTACTTGCTTGTACTGTAGCACAAGCATATGGCCCTATAACAAATTGTAATTTTGTCACCTGTGCTGTATTTGCACTACGTGTCATGGTATTTGACATGCACACTTTAATTCCTGTGCCATTGTATCACATTCTAGTATAATATGACCCTGGGAAAGGCATCACATTTTCCACATTATTTTTTGACATCGTAGAAGCTCTGCTTTGTAATTTGTCTATGATATGCTATCTGATTGACAGTAGCATGAAATAAACATACAGAATACTCTGCACATTTGTTCTGAACACCAAGCTTATACCAAGGATCTCCTAACAACTATGCATATAATGTCTGCACAGGCATGCCACACATATGCATGAACTGCATTGTTCAACCCACTGGCATGCCTATGTCTGTCTTACTGCACTGTCCCTACAGGTGTATGTGTGTGACATTGCTTTTTGTTTTGAACAGATTGTCTGTATTGCTAATGTGTGGACATGCACCTATATAATGCACATTTAGATGCACACAGGTGTAATCATATACCATCTTTAGACTGCATGGTTATGTGTATGTGATACCCCGGTTAGTGAATATTGACATGCCTTTGGCATGTAAACAGATATTCTCTTGTGCTACTTCCATCACACATAGGCCTGATGTGCTGTGTCTTCTATGTTAGTCCATAGTGCATGCAACATTTTGGCTGTATAACAACATCATGTGACTTTCAGTGCTACATAACAGCTATATGCATATTTGCTACATTACAAGTAGACAGTGAGTGGCAGAATTATGTCTACATTGCTGAAATATGTGACATTTTGACAAGTATTCCAAGAGTATGTGTTTAACTGTTGATAGATACATTATATGGTACTTTTCCATTAACAGGGCAACACTCAAAATGTGCGGTCCTGCTTATTCTTTCCTGGTTAAAGTAAACGCAGTCTATAACTCTAATCATTGTCATCATTTAGTGAGTGCAATTTAACATCGTTTGTCCAAAAGTCACCAGTTTGTGAAGGGACTGAGAGGACAGAGTTAAAATCTGAGTGAAAATTCAAGGATGTTTCTGAAGACAGGATAGTCAACAGATATGCGGACATTGCTGTACCTCTGAGTAGGAGGAATTTTTCAGGCTTCTTTCGCAGTGTCTGTGTTATTATAATAATGACATCAATCGGTATTTTCTAATCACAGTCGCACCTAACCATCCAATCAGTAATCTGATAATTACTGCATGATCCATACCTCTCAATGTCGTTGCGCAAAACCAGGGACAAAGTCAACATAACGTAGGGACACTTTTGAAAAATATTGGCTTATTGAACAGGTTTTGCATCAACTTGCATTTTATGAACAGCAGAAGTATTAAAAATTAAGGTGTGACTTTAACGCAAGCTGACTAGATTTTCGCAGAATGTCCAATTTTCTGCCTATTTTTTGCCTGTTCCTCATAACAGCCTGTGTTACCACTACATGTTTAGTGTGGCTGCACCACTCAAGAGTACCTCATTATGAGAAATGTGCCTCATTTGACTCTTAAGTTCATGTTCCCCACTGTTCCACATAATACCGTCCCATAGCAAGTCAACAAGAATGTTTTATAAGTACAGATGGTTTCACATCTGACCATCCTGTGAGGTTCCTAGCTGGTTGGACCATTACATTCCTCCAGGTGTGCAGCAGCTTTGTCAGACCAGACTGTTGCCCTGATAATGGAAAAGTACCCATTATATTTTATTTCTGCCAGCTATCAGATGCAATAATTGTCAACAGCTTACTGTAGGGAGATTCATATATCATGGATCACCAGTCTGTTGCTTCACTATACTAGCTGATATAGGGGTTTTAGATAAGTATACCAGACCATGATACTCATGTTTCAGTGAACTGTAAAAGTGTGCAATATTAGCATTGCATTTAAATTGGATATTTTTATCATCAGACAATGGTCATTGACAAAGTGTTCTCTGGTGCCTTGATAGACCATTTCCATGCTATGGTAGTACCACTGTGGCCTGGCACTGGAGTGGAGGATGACTGGTTATTCACATTTCCAGCAGTATGCTGTAGGGCCGTTCACTAAATAGTGATGTGCATGTTTCAAAGGTTTATAAGATTGCACAGTGGTGGCATTCCTTCTCCAACAAGACACATATGTCCGTGGTATGTGGAGTTCTGCACAGTAGTCCCTAGTACCTTGCAGAACATGTGCATGTTAGCCATAGTTACATAATTACATAGTTAATCCCTTGTCGCCATTAGTTGGCTAGACCTTTAATATGACAATCTTTTGTGTATTCTGTAAATACTTGTTCATGCCAATATAACTGTCAAGCTGACTTTTAAAAAATTTAAGGTTTCAGATTCTCTAATCCTTAGGGAAGAATGTTTCACACTCTCTGTATACATAGGGTAATAACAATTTTTGTTCTAAGCAAAATTATCCTTTTTCTAATTCATAACAGTTAATTTTTTAATGAACAACAGATCTTCCCTTAACATTTCGTCCCTAGAAGCCCTAAATGTTGGCCATAATTTACTTCATAATAATCTATAAATGATGCTGTAAAGATTTAGGTGTCTTAATCTTTCTTCATACTTTATTTTTCATAAATTTAATTATTTTAGTATATCTGCATTGTATTGATTCAATAGTTACAATATCTGCCATTCATAAAGTGTAAAATGTTAAATTATACTCCATAACACTGAACCCATCCACTGGGGGATGCACAAGCCAGTGTATTTCTTTGTGCCGGTTCCAAGTCTGGATAAGTGGGGAGGGTTCCATCAGAAAGGGCATCTGGTGTAAAATTGTGGCCGTAACAATATAGATTTCCATACCGGATCGGTTGGCGCCCAGGTTAACAATGACCATCTCCAGTACTGTTAGCCAACAGGGTGCTAGTGGAAATTGAGTTCCTGCTGGCCAAAGGAGAAGGAGATGAAGAAGGTGAAGGCATGTCCAGAGGCAGGATGAGAGGAGGAAAGTTAGGAGTGTTGAAGTGAGAGTAGGAACTTTGAATGTTGGCAGTATGACTGGTAAAGGGAGAGAGCTAGCTGATATGATGGAGAGAAGGAAGGCTGATATATTGTGCATGCAAGAGAACAGATGGAAGGGGAGTAAGGCCAGGTGTATTGGAAGCAAGTTCAACTTGTTCTACCATGGTGTGGATGGGAGGAGAAACGGGGTAGGGATAGCCTGAAGGAACAGTATGTCAAGAGTGTTTTGGAGGTGACAAGAGTGTCGGATTAAGTGATGTTTAAGAAGCTGAAAATTGATGGTGTAACGATGAATGCTATTAGTGCATATGCTCCACAAGTTGGGTGTGCGATGGATGAGAAAGAAACATTTTGGAACAAGTTAGATGAAGTGGTGGAGAGTGTACCTAAGGGTGAGAGAGTGGTGATTGGAGAAGATTTCAATGGGCATGTTGGTGACGGGAACAGAGGGGATGAGGAGGTGATGGGTAGGTATGGTGCTAAGGAGAGGAATGCAGAAAGTCAGATGGTAGTGGATTTTGTGAAAAGCATGGACATGGCTATGGTGAATACGTATTTTAAGAAGAGGGAGGAGCATAGGGTGACATACAAGAGTGGAGGAAGATGCACACAGGTGGAGTATATCCTATGCAGGAAGGCCAGTCTGAAGGAGATTGGAGACTGTAAAGTGGTGAATGTATAGTTAGGCAGCATAGAATGGTGGTCTGTAGGATGACAATGGTGATCAAGAAGAAGTGGAGAAGAGGGAGGTCAGTGCCAAGGATAAAATGGTGGAAGCTGAAAAAGGATAACTGTAAGGTGGAGTTCAGGGAAGAGTTAAGATAGGCACTCGGTGGCAGTGCAGATCTACCAGACTGCTGGGCAGCCATAGCAGAGGTGGTAAGGGAGACAGCTAGAAAGGTGCTTGATGTGACATCTGGGCAGAAGAAGGAGGACAGGGAGACCTGGTGGTGGAATGAGGAAGTACAGTAGAGTATACAGAGGAAGAGGTTGGCAAAGAAAAAGTGGGATTGTCAGAGGGATGAAGAAAGTAGACAGGAGTACAAGGAGATGAGGTGTATGGTGAAGAGAGAAGGGGTGAAGGCTAAGGATGAGGTGTATGGCAAGTTGAATGAAAGGGTGGACACTAGGGAGGGAGAAAAGAACCTGTACTGTTGGCTAGACAGAGGGACCAAGATGGGAAAGATGTGCAGCAGGTTAGGGTGATAAAGTATAATGAGGGAAATGTACTCACAAATGAGGAGAGTGTGTTGAGCAGATGGAAAGAGTACTTTGAGGGGCTGATGAATGAAGAGAATGAGAGAGAGAGAAGGTTGGATGATGTGCAGATAGTGAATCAGGAAGTGGAACGGATTAGGAAGGAGGAAGTAAGGACAGCTATGAAGAGCATGAAGAATGGAAAGGCTGTTGGTCCAGATGACATACCCGTGGAAGCATGGAGGTGTTTAGGAGACATGGCAGTGGGGTTTTTAACCAGATTGTTTAATTTAAACTTGGAAAGTGAGAGGATGCCTGAGGAATGGGGAAGAAGTGTATTGGTACTGATTTTTAAGAATAAGGGTGATGTATAGAGCTGTAGTAACTCAAAGGGATAAAATTGATCAGCTGTAGCATAAAGTTATGGAAAAGAGTAGTGGAAGCTAGGTTAAGAAGGGAGTTGATGATTAGTGAGCAGCAGTACAGTTTCATGCCAGGAAAGAGCACTACAGATGCGAAGTTTGCTGTGTGGATGTTGATGGATAAGTATAGATATTGTCAGAAAGAGCTGTATTGTTTCTTTGTGGACTTAGAGAAAGCTTAAGACAGGGTGCCTGTAGAGGAGTTGTAGTACTGTATGAGGAAGTCGGGAGTGGCAGAGAAGTATGTAACAGTGGTACAGGATATGTACAAGGTCAGTGTGACAGTGGTGAAGTCTGTGGTAGGAGTGACAGATGTGTTCAAGGTGGAGGTGGGATTATATCAAGGATCAGCTCTGAGCCCTTTCTTATTTGCATTGGTGATGGACAGGTTGACAGATGAGATCAGACAGGAGTCCCCATGGACTATGATGTTTGCAGATGACATTGTGATTTGTAGAGAGAGTAGGGAACAGGTGGAGGAGACCCTGGAGAGTTGGAGATATGCTTTAGAGAGGAGAGGAATGAAGGTTAGCAGGACTAAGATTGAATATATGTGTGTGAATGAGAGGGAACACAGAGGAATGGTGAGGATGCAGGGAGTAGAGCTTCATAGGTTCATAGGTTCATACTAGGCTATCTGCCCGAGGGCATTTACAAGCCTAGCCCATAGTTTTGTGGCTTACGCCACCCCTTTAGTATGGGGAACTATACCCATTATTTTGCTGTGCTTCTGTTGAGCAGTGACACTGAGGTAATCCCTGGGGTATATCTGCGATCTCCCATCCATTGGTCAAGATTTCTCTTGAACAAGGCCAGCGAGGTGCTCTGCCTCACATATACCGGGATTTTATTCCACAGCATAGGAGTCTTTGGGTGATGAATCTATCCCTCCAGCACGTCCTATTAATAGCCGTGTCGAGGTTTAAGTCTCCGCCTTGTGACTCTGACGGATCTAGATTTTTGAGGTGAAGCATATTCATCAAATCTGGGTTTGACATGGCCTTGTATGTTAGGCATAGGTCACCTCTGAGCAAGCGTGTAAGACTGAATAGAGCTGGAGTTCTTTCAGTCGGGCAGCATAGGACAGATGTTTGAGACCCTTTATCCTTTTGGTGAGGAACTTTGTGGCTTCTCCAGCTGCTGCAAGTGTCGGGTCAGATACATTCCGAATGGGGCATTGTACTCAATCATTGGTCTGATGAGTGATGAGTATAGGGAGACTATGACCTCCCTTGATCTAGATGAGAATCCCTTCATGATAAGGTGGGCAATGTAGAAGGTCTTCCTAACTACTTTAGCTACATGGGTGTCGAATGACAGACTACTATCAACCTGGGTCCCCAGGTCCCTGATAACTTCTTCTGTGCTCAGTGGATTGCCACCTATTTGGTAGCTAGGGGTAACCTTGTTTTTCCGAAGGGTATGACTATGCATTTTTTGGCATTTAACTTTAGGCCATGGCTCTGGCACCAGTTATCCGTTTCTGTGAGACCCTTCTGAAGGATATCTGTGTCAGATGTGTTTTCTACTATGGCGCCCAGTTTGCAGTCATCTGCAAACTTTGTCAGCCATAACCCTCCTGTGTTTGCTTGTACTTCGGAAAAGTAGATGCCAAACAAGAGTGGGCCCAGGACTGAGCCCTGTGGTACACCACTTGTGACAGGCTTTGAGTCTGACATGGCGCCAGCAACTCTGACCCTGTGGGTTCTGTCACTCAGCCAGCTCTATCTCCTTTCTTTTTATCAGTGCCACCGTCTCCAACCCATATAACATAGCTGGTCTGACTATCATCTTGTAGACCTTCCCTTTCACTTTTACTGGTACTGGTCTGTCACAAATCACTCCTGACACTCTTATCCACCCACTCCACCTATTTGGTAGCTAGGGGTAACCTTGTTTTTTCCGAAGGGTATGACTATGCATTTTTTGGCATTTAACTTTAGGCGGTGGATGAGTTTAAATACTTGGGATCAACAGTTCAGAGTAATGGTGAGTGTGGAAGAGAGGTGAAGAAGAGAGTGCAGGCAGGGTGGAGTGGGTGGATAAGAGTGTCAGGAGTGATTTGTGACAGACCAGTACCAGTAAAAGTGAAAGGGAAGGTCTACAAGATGATAGTCAGACCAGCTATGTTATATGGGTTGGAGACGGTGGCACTGATAAAAAGAAAGGAGATAGAGCTGGAGGTGGTAGAGTTAAAGATGTTAAGATTTGCATTGGGTGTGTCAAGGATGGACAGGATTAGAAATGAGTACCTTAGAGGGTCAGTTCAAGTTGGATGGTTTGGAGACAAAGACAGAGAGGTGAGATTGCATTGGTTTGGACATGTGCTGAGAAGGGTATATTGGGAAAAGGATGCTAAGGATGGAGCTGCCAGGGTAAGAGGAAAGAGGAAGGCCTAAGATAAGGTTTATGGATGTGGTGAGAGACGACATACAGGTGGCTGGTGTGACACAGGAAGATGCAGAGGACAGCAAGAAATGGAAACAGATGATCTGCTGTGGTGACCCCTAACAGAAGCAGCCGAAAGAAAAATTATAATAATAATAAGAACACTGACACTGTGAATTAGTCCTGGTGTGTGTTTTTGCCTGGTTCCATGCAATCCTGGGAAAGTACTGCAGGAAAATTAACTGGATATATTTAGAGTTGTTAGCTGAGTATATTGTCCACTGATGCATAGGTTTCAAGTCTTATATGCTTGTTTTGCATCAGTATTCCTCAGTCCAGTAGGTCAGGTGTTTATAGCTTCATACTAGGCTGTTGATCAGATAGATCATTTGTAGTTTAGTCTCAATGTCCCAGTTCATCAGTACCATACAACATGATTAACTACTACCTAATTCTGACACCTTTGAAAGAGTGTTTGAGGAGCCAGACCAGGGATGAATTAATACTTTTCAATCCATTCATCTAGGTTATACTTAAGGAGAGTCTAGGATTTACTTTGGTTTATATATAAGGGAAATCTATTTCATAAAAGAGTGATTCTTTTCTGGGATCTACTTTGCTTTATATGTAAGGGAAATCTGTTTCATAAAAGAGTGACTATTTGGGAGAAATATCTATCTTTCCAGCAGGTCCCACTTATGCTACAGTGGAAGTTTAATTCCTTTGAGCAGGTTTTTAGAGTATTGTTTGTTTTGTGGATATTTAGGAGGTCCGATCGGACTGCATCCTTAGAGGCTTTGTAGGCAAGGCAGAGGTGTCCTCTTAAAAGTCTCTAGGAAACACAGAAGAGAGAATATGCTTTAAGGTGGTATGTGTGGTACAAAAAAGAAAAGTCCTTCATTCTGTTAGTGAGGAAACACTGTGGTCTTTCAAGTTGAGTCATATGTTTAGTCAAGGGCTTACTGAAAAAGGCATTGTATTCTATTATGGGTCTGAAGAGGGAGGAACAGAATGGAAATAACTTCTCTTGGCCTAGAAGACAGACCTCTGGTAATTAGACTGGCTAGATAAAAAGATTTCCTAATGACACTGGATACACTGTGGTCAAATGATAGTTCATTGTCAGTGAATGTGCCCAGATCCCTAAGAAATGTGTCAGTTTTCAAAGGGGTATCATCTATGTGGTAGGTGCATGTGTGCCCAAGTTTGTCAAAGGACAAAACACTACATTTCATGGCATTTAGCTTAATGCCACAGCCCAGGCATTTCTTGTTTTAATGTGTTAGGCCCTCTTGGAAAATAAGGAAATCATCTATAGAGTTTATGATAGCTCTGACTTTGCAGTCACTGGCAAACTTGCGCCTTGACATCAGATAAATAACTACAAAAGAGCAGTGGTCCAAGAATAGATAAATACAACACCCAACAACGGAATAATCAACAACACAAAGAAGCCAGGAAAAAACTGCAACATTTAATGTCTTCTGGTACCTCGGCTACACAAGCCTTCACAGGAATGAATTAAAGACAATGAGCAGCATATTTTTATAGCAGCAACAATTAACAATTAAATAGTTAATTAGAAAATCACAGATTTTTAAAGCAACATGACATTTCCATTTCCAAAATAACAATTTATAAAGTTAAATGCATCTGCAAATTCAAGCCCCTAGGTGCAAGTGTACTAAAATTCAGTATGAATCTACTTTCTAAACTAAGAAGCCTCTGAGAAAAATTTCCAAGGCTCTTATTATCAGGTTTAGCTAAGACACAAAAAAAAGAGAGAATCGCTGATTCCATTATGAATAGTATTAAAATGTTCAGAAATAGGACTACCTAACCTACAATTTCTCACATCCCCAATGTGCTCCAAAATACGAACTTTAATTTGACGTTTCTTTTGACCAATATACCATTTACAAGGCACACATCCACAACCTATAATATAAACCACTCCACAAGACAGACAATTAAATCTGTCAGTAGCTATATATTTAACACCATTAATAAGCTCCCCTGATAAATTCTTAACCTTAGAGCAAACCTTACATTTACCACATTTAAACATCCCAGCATTTTTAGTTGTGGAACCAATATTATACTTTAAACTTAAAAGTTCTTTAAATTCGGGTATCTTCCAAAAGAAAAAGTAACCCTTTCTGGAAATACATGGCCAGTCTCGTCACTACAGCAAACAATGGGCCATAAATTATCCACAGCATTTTTTATAATATATGAAAAGGAAGAAAACTTAGTAACAAAAAATATTTTCTCATCATTCTTATCATCCTTAACAGAGGTATACCTACTAACAGCACCCTGAGTATACCTGTCTTTAATTTTACGTCCATTTTTCAGTACCCTATCTAAACTTCTTTTAATCAAATTTCCAGAATACCCCCTAGCCATCAGCTTAGTCTTTACTTCATTAAATTCCTGTGTTAAATAATCAATTTCAGAAGTATGTTCAAGGGTACGTTTAAACTCACCATAAGGCAGGGCCTCAATTAAGTGATCAGGATGTGCACTGCTAGCATGCAGGAAATTGTTGGTTGCTGTTTTCTTCTTAAAAGGTCTAAACTGCACCCTATTCTGAAAATCCAGATACAACTCAATATCCAAAAATTGCATAACACTAGAATTCACATCAAAGGTAAATTTCAGATCAAAACTATTATAATTCAATAAATCAATAAATTTGCCAAAGTCAGATATATCACCCTTACAGATGAAAATTAAATCATCTATATATCTCCAGTACAGAACAACTGACTTACGAAAAAATTCTAGAGTACACAAAAAAGAAGTCTCAAAATAAGACATAAACAAAATAGCATATGTCAGGGCAAAATTAGCCCCCATTGCTGTGCCTTCTTTCTGTAAAAAGATTTTCTTCTCACATATAAAATAATTATGTGTAAGGGCAAACTCCAACAGCAAAATAATAAAGGAGGAGCGTGGTCCTTCACCTAAAATTCTGCTAATAGCTTCTAGGCCACGTAACGTCTTAATACTCGTATAAAGAGACTTAACGTCTACTGTGGCCCAATAATACCCTTTCTCCCACTGTAAATTTTTAACCAACTTACAAAAATCATTGATGTTCTGAATATGCAAACTCACATTAACCAACTCTTTCTTCAAGAGGCTATCTAATAAGATCCCAACATTTTCTAAAAAACATCCACAGCTAGCAACAATAGGACGACCTGGAGGATCTAACAGATTTTTATGGGTCTTTGGAAGTGCATAAAAAAATGGATCTTTTGGAGTCGGAATATACACATTCCTAACATCTTTTAGACTGAGAAAGCCAAGTCTTTCACCCCTTTCTAATAATTCAAGAAGGGCTGTATTAAATTCAGAAACAGGGTTGTAACACAACTCCCTATACACATGTTTGTCAGACAACAGGTCGAACAACATTTTCAGATAGTGTAATTTACTCATAATGACCCAACTGCCACCTTTATCAGCTTGACAAAACACATATTTCTCACTTTCCTTCCTCATGTCTTTAACAGCCAACCATTCAGATTTCGTTAAATTAAACTTTTTATGCAACGCCATGAATTTCCCATATGCAGCCTCTATTTTCCTCGTTAATGCATTTTCAAATATATTCAAAGTGAAAGACTTCCTAAGTGGACAAAACGAACTCTTTCCAGAAAAAATAGGTACAGTGAGTTTACCATAGCCAGTAAAAAATCTACCTGAATCAACATCTGACAAAGCAGCATCAGTAAAAGAAGAACCAACATTCAAAGATTCAGAATCAAAAACTTCAGCATCATTTTCATATTCATAAATAGAGAGATTCAAAAGAGAATCATCTTCAACATTACTACAAATACTAGTGTTATTCATATCCAATGCCCCAATATTCGTGACATTCTGTGCACTAAAATACACTTTCAGATGTAATTTACGACAAAAGCGCTTCAAATCCAATAAAATATCGGATAATGCAGGAATTTTTGTAGGAACAAACTTACTACCTTTTAACAACACTTGTCGCATATCAGAAGTCATATTTAGATCACTTAAATTTATAATATGTAAATCAGTGACATCAGATGTAACAGAAAGTCCCAACCTGTAATAAGAAAAACAAGTATTAGAAGCATTGGAAGCTAAAACATTTGATGCTGTCCATGATTAAGAATCTTCTGTTTTGTCCCTTTGCTCTCCCCTTCCATTTATTGTTCTGTCAAAAATTTCCCCTAATCTGTTCTTCCACATCTGTTGAGGCTTCTAATTCATCAGTCAAATCAACTCGTTCAAAGGAAACACTCTTTTTACTAACGGTTGTATCAGTAGACGACACTGAAGAATCACGCCCACTACAGGAACTGGCTTCAGCTCTTTGGAATCTACCATTCCTACGCGTACGCTGCCAGGAATACACTAAATTGTTTTTAAAGTAATTTATGTCTCTATTTAGTTTTTTCTTTTTTCTCTGGATAACATCAGACTCACCTTTACTCACTTCGCTATTAATATCTTTCATGATAGCAGAAAAATTCATACTAGTAAAATCTTTTAGCAAAGTTTCTTGTTCCTGTGAAATTTGGAGTTGGATTAGACCAAGAGTTTTGCGATTCCGTTTTATAAGTATTTTCAACCAACCCAAAGTACACTGCAGTGATACCGCTTTCCTTTCTTCCAAACATTCCTTCTCCTATTCGCCAAAACGAAAGGCAGGAAGTTTATCCACATGAAGACCTCTGGGTGTAATAGAAAGGCCAAGAATAGATCCCTGAGGGATATCATTAGTACCAATGCTTTTTGATGAAAACATACCCCTATACTAACTGACTGGGTTCTGTCAGTGAATCAGTTTGCTGTTTTCTAATAACACACTGTCCTATATGATCTTTCCACTTCAGATATGCTGTACTATTTTAGTGTTGATTTAGCAGGACTAGTGCTTGTAGTGGACATTGTTGCCCGACATTCTACTGCCATATGTTTGCTGTTGCTGAAGCTGCTGCAGCGAATATATTGAATATATTGAATATATTGATGCTACTGTGAATGTAACTAAGGCCCTTGCAATGTGTAGTGACTGCATATCATGGCACATTTTGTATGCCTGCTTGTTTTTTGTATCACACCTTACATATACCATTATGAGTAATTATGGTGTCCTTTTAATTCCGTTATTTTATTTATTTATAAATTTTTTAACTAGGATGGAACAGTGATCTCCATGGACCTTTTCAGAATAAACCTTGGAGTGCTGCCTGGTTAAGTAATTTGCTAAGAGTTACACAGTTAGGCAAACGGAGGCAGAGGGAATCAAACCCTGATCACAGGAAACAGCTTGATTATAGGTCATAATCCTGTGTGACAACTGCCAGACTATCCAGATCATATTCAAATTTTGGAACTATGACTATTAGCCTTTACTGCTGTTTGAGTTTGAGAATAGTGACATATCCACTACATATGCTAATGTTTGTCCATGCAAATGATTTTAAGGACAGAGTGTGTGTGTGTGTGTGTGTGTGTGTGTGTGTGTGTGTGTGTGTGTGTGTGTGTGTGTGTGTGTGTGTGTGTGTGCTGTACCTACATTGTGTTTTATTTATGGATATAACACATTCCTTTGCTGATGCTGTAGTAAATCATGTTGCGTGTTAACCTTGTTTTACATATTCCATAACAGTTAACATGTTCAGGCATTCCAGCATGGCTGTGCTCTTCTCATACTGTCTACATTCTGCAAGCCTTCAGCTGTGCATAGTTTGTTCTGTCCCATATGCTACAGCTTTGACCACTCCTTAACCATGTCATTCCTTGGCAGCTGTATACATACTTCTAGTGATGGTCTATAACTCTATCAAAACACCATGTTCACTGTACTTAGAGCACTTTAGTCTACACATTGTGCATGTTGGCTTGCTTTTGTACAGGTGTACCACATTGCACTTGTTTAGATGCACACACTGTCCCTGCCTTTTCTGGTATTCTGTTGTGAAGTGCCTGTGGATTATTGCCAGCTGCATGTCATGGGGAAGGGGGACCCAGGTGCAGAGATGGCTGCATATCATGGGAAAGGAAGACCCAGCTGCAGAGATGGTTGAATGTTATGGGAGAGGGGGACCAGCTGCAGAGATGGTTGCATGTCCTGGGAAAAGGAGACTCAGCTGCAGAAATGTAGCATGTCATGGGGAAAAGATCCCAGTTGCAGAGATAGCTGCATATCTTGGGAAAGGAGACCCAGCTGCACAGATAGTTACATGCCATGGGTAAGGGAGATCCAGCTGCAGAGATGGTTGCATGTCATGGGAAAGGAAGACCCAATTGCAGAGATGGCTGCATGTCATGGGAGAGGGACACCCAGCTACAGATATGGCTGCATGTCATGGGAGAGGGAGACCTAGCTGCAGAGATGGCTGCATGTCATGGGAGAGGGAGAATCACTTCCAGCATAACTCACCAAAAGTGATTTATTAGGGAGGAACTCTAGTCATTGGCAAGTTGAAGCTTGAGAATTCAAGCTTCATCTACCGATAGACCACCGTACATGAATCCCAGCTATATACTGCCTGGATTTTACAGAAGAAATACAATACTGTTTCACTTCTCATGCTGCCCATATATTGACTTTGCTGTTTTTTTAATCTTATAACTGGCACAACGCACTTGGCATAAGTTCCATTTTCATTGAAGGTCAATCAACACTGTCTGGTTAGGCTATCTGCCCAGAGTCAAACAATACTCAAATAGAGGCTGAGAGAATCAAACCCTGGACTACAGATAGCAGCTTATTGCCTTAATTCTGTGTACTAGCTGTCAAATAATGCTGCATACCTTAATAATAACAAGGGGCACTATATTTCACTGTTACTCTACACTGAATTAATACAGTCTATCACACAAACATGTTTTTGTGATGTTTATAGCATTCATCCTCCTTAAGTCCAATGTATAAAGCTCTATCAGAAGTTCAAGACTTAATAGTGTTTCTTTGTTTGTGTCTTTCGGCTTTTCCCGGTTAGGGGTCGCCACAGCGGAACTCCGGTCCGCTAATGATTGGTAGTGGATTTTTACGTACCGGGTTACCAGCCCTGATGCACAACCTTCAACGAAGGCATGCCCCATTCACATATGCCTCCACACAGAAGACGCTCTAGCTGAGAATCGAACGGGACAACATCTTGCTATGAGGCGGCAACGCTACCGCAGCACCACCACCGCAGTATCAAGACTTAATAGTGTGAACCAAGACTTAATAGTGTGAACCCTGAAAATAAGAAACTTTAAGCACAATTCATGGGAAGTAAGTGAACTATGAATGTCAGTATTACACTGTTACACATTAAAAGCAGAAGCATCCCCAGCCCTGGTACTTATATATACTAACTGTGAGATTGCTGTATGCCACAGAAAAAGGAATTCACAAGCTATAGCAATGTAACTATGTATTTCCACATAACTGCACTTAAATGTTCTCATTTCCAAGGATCTCACTTAAAAAGTATGGCTTAGTGTTCATCTGGGATGCGCTCATATTTTTACATGCAGAGGTGCGTCATTCACCCAAGGTGATGGTCAGTGTTGATGTGACACCCCAACCCCATATACAAAATGGGAAAAAGAAGGGTTGATGCTGATGCCAGTGCTGTTTTCTAGTAAAATGTATTCTGTATTGTCAGTGTCCATTAAGGAAATGGGGCACACTACCATACCACTGCAACTATTCACTATAGGTAGGTGGTTTCATAATTAAATGTTAATGTTAAACAGGTATGGTGCCTCATGAGATTTTTATAGAGTAATTTCAAATGACAGGGGATGTGCCATATCATGAGATGAAGTACAGATACATATAAATATGCAGATGAAAATAATACAAAACTGAAGTATTCTTTCTTGGCTAGACATTAAGAAGTGGGCTGCATTCTACTCATAGGACTGTATAAGATGTCAGAGGGAAATGCACATGGAGGACTGAATGAGGAGATTATAGGGTCTGAATGGAGAGATGATAGGGGTACGAATGGATAGATGATAAAATCAGCAAGCAAAGGAGTGGTATTGCTGGAATTGAATTCATCCTCTAGTCTTGGTTCGTACCTTCACAAGATGGACCCTGTTTTTTTTAACAAAATCTCACCAAGATGACAATGATATATACACTGTTTTTTATATAGCATATATCATGGACAGAAGTAGGTTAAAAATAAAAAATACATCTGGGTGTACAAATCCAGGATGAAAAAGTGCCCAATCCTGGTAGGTGCACTGGTGCCAGGACTGGAAAAATGACATTCCTACAATGGAGTTATGCCAGACTCAGGGGGAGGATGCCACCCTGGTGTAGAAGGAAGTAGTAGTCCACAAAAATCACAAAAACTGATAGGCTATGTGACAAAAGGTGGTACTATCAGCACAGCTAGGTGGAATTTTGCAAATAATTATATGTTATTTGTGAACATCAAACTGATTTATATAAGATACTTGTATTACAAATATATTGGAACTGTATGCCATGTGTATATCAAATTGCTTTGTACAGATATTTATGTTGAAAAGGTATTTGTAAAGTACTTGTGTTTAAAATGTATCCACAGTATGCACTACTGGAAGAGAACAGAAATGTACATGCACTATTGTAACTGCTTAAATGTATATGTTTTAATAGAGGAAACTGAAGAGTTATCCTCAGTCCAGCAAACTTTAGAAAAATATCTGAATTTAATTTCTTTATAGGCTAGGCCATAAAGATGCTATCTCACAGGTATTGATGCAGCCAGAGACAAAGTATATACTAGGAAGCTTCCTGTATTGTCTTGGGGTGAACTAATTACACTCTGGAAGCATGAGGTATGCAATTGTTTAATGACTTCCAGCACCTGCCAAAGATCTGAGAAAAAGCCTTTGTGTGTGTATTGTTACGGGTTGGTGCTAAATACTGCCAGCTGCCAGCAATGGGGGTTTGCAAGAGAACTAGAAGTCAGATGACCAGAAATGATGTCATTCTGCAAGCTATCCCAGCTGTAATATTTTAGATATTATTTTAGAAGTCTCTTAGAGAGACAGAGCATTCTGTATTCTGTCCCGGACCTGGCAACAAGAACCACTCACCCTACATCATCTGTCTTGCTTTGTTAGTAACTTATTAGGGTTTAGTATAATTCTCTTAGATTTAGTCAGGATTATAGTGAAGCTTAGGTTTAGATATTATTTTTCTTTATTTGTTTGAGACTGTCCTTCAATGTTGTTTTAAATATTTCTTGTGATTTTGAACTCTGATGTCACTGTGAATTTATACTTAGTATTTTCTCGTTCTTTTATTATCTATTATTAAATATATTTAAACCGTTCATTAAGGCTGATTTTTGTAGAGATATTAAATTTTTGAGAGTACTTGCATATTTATTTGGTGACAGTATGTGGGCTACTCCTAATAGCCTTGATCTTGGTCAAACTACCATTTGTATTAATATTAATATTACACAGTAAGATTGGCCACCCTTTTTAAGGGTTAAAGTAGTTACCAAGGGGTATTGGTGGCAGTGGTAACTACCTTATAGTCTGGGCAAAAGGGGGCATAGCTTGTAAACCTGTGTCAGCCTTTCCCAGGAGTGTGTGTGTGTGTGTGTGTGTGTGTGTGTGTGTGTGTGTGTGTGTGTATGCGGTCATGTGTGCATGCATGCGTGTGTGTGTTTTATGTGTGTGTGTGTGTGTGTGTGTAAATTAAATCTCAAAGATTGTGCGTGTCAGCAACTTGGGCAGGGGCACAAAGGACTGGTTGGACAGAGAGAGTGTTGAAGGAATTGGCTTGGAACCCTGGCTAATGACTCAACTCTATTGCTGTACCAGTGTGCGGAATCTTACTGGGGATTTGGAGAGAAAGATAGGAACCAGCCCTGGACTGACTGTGGTCTCTGTGTGCTCTTAAGGGAAATTGCACTTGGTGCAAAGAGGTGCATCTGGAAATTCTGTGCGTGAACCTGTTATCCTCCCAGTGAATGCCCCCCCCCACAGGTGCCAGTGGTGAGGATTGAGGTTCCTTGATTAATGGCCCAGAGGTGGGATATCCACATCACATTGGTTGGCAGTGATGGGTCATCATAGGCTAAAAAAGAGCCATAAAGATGACAGAGTAGACTACTGAGGATAAGAAAAAAATTATGCATTGATACTATTATGCAAGAAGCCCAGAATTTCTGGAGAGGAGATATAAAAAAAGATTAAGAGAGAAATTAGAGTAAAGAAAAATACTTGCACAAGAAAAACTGCCAAAAGCTTCAAATGCAATGTTATACTGATTAATACAACAGATTCATGAAAACATTATATAGACCAAGAAACCTTGGGCCGTTTGTAAAAAGAAGTATCTGAGGAAGTGCAAAAATATAAAGAACAAAATCTGGAGATTATTGAAAGGTATAAAAAAGAAATATGGACGTGGGAAAGAAAAAGAGATTTTATATGGTGCAATTATGCAAAGAAGAAAGCAAAACTAATCAATACAAAAAGAGCAGCACTAAAGATATTTGAAGAGAAATCCAAGCAAAGGCATCCAAATATTGAACATTTTACAATACAAAAAATATGAAAGCATAGAGGGAAAGTAGAAAAGAGGATCAGTAATGTAGAAGTTAAAGAAATAGAAACTGAGGTTATTGATTACCTGTGAAGTGAAGGATTTAGTATAGAAAATCTAACTCTGATAACATCACAGCAGGATAGAAAAATGAATCCCCAAATTAAGGAGAAACCAGTGGAGTGGGAAACATCTGATTAGTTGCCATATGAAGATACTTTTGAGTAGGAACTGGTACAGTAGTTCAGTTGGAGTTGCACAGCAAGGGAGGGTACAGGAAACTTTGGCAACTATAACACAGTCAATGTTGTGGAGTGCTAAGCCAGTGAGTTCCCATATGAAAGAGCAACAGATGACACAGAATGAAACTAAAGAGAATATGGCACAGAAAGATGCTCTGGAACGTTCTATAGCATGTCTGCAAGAAGTGGAGATCAAAGAATGTGCCCTCAGTTTAGAAGAAAGTGATCTAAGGGAAGAGTTGCTTGATTTAATAGAGATGGCTATACATATTAAGAAATAAACTACAGAAAGGCAATAAAACCCAAAATGTTAGAAGCTTGATAAATGAACACAGTAATCAGGATTCTTCATAGAAATTCAGGCAATGTAACAGAAGTAAATAGGATATATTACCATGCAGCTAAATTAATAACAGATAAAGCCTTACCACAAAAACACAGGGCAGTAAGGTAAAGGAAGGGGGGAAATTGAATGCCATTATGGAAGTAACAAATAAAGAAAATTATAAAGCAATTATGACAAGAAGCGTCACTGTTGAATACAAAAGAAGGAAAAGATCAACAAAATACTCATTAAGATAAACGTGATAAAAGCAGCACACATTATCAGAATAGATGAAGATCTATCATACATTATTGCAAATAATACACTAAAGATATCAGTGCAGGTAGAAAAACTTATAATATATGTAGATAAATATAAAGGAAAAGTACAAAATAAGCAATTTATTGATGATCCAACAAATGTTTTATAGAGAATTGTGAAACAAGGCAAAAGGAATTAAAACACCACAAAAAAAGAAGAAATAGGCACATTTTGGAGAAATATCTATGAAGATCCTGTGGAACATAACAAAAATGCTAAATGTATAGAAGAAGTAAAAGAAAGAATAATTTCAAATATACAGAATATGAAATAGGAGGAAGTAAAGGAGAGAGAAACTGAAACAAAATTAAGAAAAGCTCCTAATTGGAAAACCCCAGGCCCAGATGCAGTGCCTAACTTCTGGCTAAAAGTATTAACATTGGCTTTAACCATGAGTAAGAACTATTTATATGTGCACACCAGACAACAAACTACAGGAAAAACAATACTCCTTCTTAAGGGCAAACCTGCAAGCTATCCTAAAAACTATAGACCAATAACTTGCTTTCCAACTATGTATAAACTATACACTGGAACTGATACCGACAGAGTTTATAGTCATTTAATAGGATACTTAATCTGGAAATAGAACAAAAGGGTAACAAAAGAAAGTCATATGGAAGAAAGGATCATTTGTTGTTAAATAAAGCCATAATGAAGAACTATAAAAAGGAGAAGAATCTAAGTATGGCACAGACAGACTACAAAAAGCATTTGACAGCATCCCATATTCATGGATAAAGGAGTGCTTACAAATGTATAAGATACACCCTACACTGATGTATTATATTCCAGTGATCATGAAACAGTGGCAAACTACTTTGCAGTTAAGCCATGATAAAGGACAAATTATTATTCCATGGATAAAAATTCAAAGCGGGATATTCCAGGGCGACTCTCTGTCACTGCTGCTCTTTTGTCCTGCCCTTAATCCATTAAACTGTCTACTTAACATATTAGGTTATGGCTACAATGTGACTCCCAGAAAACAACAAAATATAAAGACTTCTCTTCCTCTTTGTGTGGATGATTTAAAACTGTATAGTTTGTCAGATGAGGAACTGGAAGCACAACTGCAATTGTTCAAAACTTTCTCAGATGACGTGAATGGAAAGCAAGCCAGAAGTAGATAAAAGTAAGGCAGCAACTGAATGTGCCAAAAAGCAAAAGAAAGAATATAATGTGAAGGATCAGATGAGAAGGCAAAAAATGTGGAAAGTGCACAAATACAGTTGCAAGCAGAGAAATCTCTTGGAACAACCTCATGTCGATCAGGATCGAATGAAGAAATGGTTAAGGAGAGGTTAATTTAAACCAAAAGACAAAAGGTTCTCCAGGATAGTGGACTACGTACACATTGGTTTGCAAAGTCCATTGCAGGTTTTGTAAAACAGAATTGGAAACAGTTGCACATCTTGTTGCTGGGTGTGATACACTAATGGCAGAAGAAGTGTATACTGAAAGACAATATAATGTTGCAACACTTGCTTTGTGGATTGTGCAAACATTATAATAAGTGGCTGAAAAACACTGTAAACATAAGACACAAAGCATTATAGAAAATGATGAAGTTTGTATCACATGGGTTCACCCATTACCAACAGTTCAAAACATAGATGTGAGAAAAACAGATATCGCAGTCCACAAAAAGAAGAAAAGAAGACAAAAAGACAAAAGTAGCATTGATCATTGAAATTGCTACACCCAGTGACTACAGTCTCATGTACAGAGAGACAAAAAGTCATAAAATACCAGGATTTATAGGCAGAAATGAGGGCAATTTGGAAGAAGGATACCCAGACGGTTCCAATAATAGTAGGAGCAACGGGGCTTCTGTAAAAGAATTTACAGTTGTACTTACATATGTTACCGTATGAATTGCAGAAGGAGTCATTTCTGGGAACATTGCAGGTGCTGCAAAGAGCACTTTTGGCTAACATCAAAGACTGAAACAGTACTAATTTCATGAACTTTAATGGTACTTTGACTTAGGAATGGGGTCGATTACTGTCATGGTATTAAAAACTCAAAAAACTTGGAGAAATTAAAAGAGTTTAACAACAAAAGAATATTTTGCTTGCTGTTAGGGTAATGACTGCACTGAATGGAAACCCTTAAGTTCTTCATTTTGCAAATCTGAGTGAACAATGAAAGTTCATTTTTAGCAAAAGCATGAACTGTTCATAGAGGTTTGGGCAATAAAGAACTTAAGGGAAATATGAACTGCTATAGTTTCTGACTTTGGATGCACAGTTATGCTCAGAGTTTTGCAAAGAAAAATCCAAACAGTTAGATTCTCGTGATGTAATAACTGAAGACTGAGTTTGATTAGTATATTTCAATACATTTGCAAACTGACTGACTGATTTGAAAGGCACTCAGCTGCAAGACCAGGGAAATGGAGGAGGCTGGTATGGAGAAGGAAGAAGGGCCACTAATACCATATATGCATGTTTTTACCTTAAATGCTGGTGTATATTTTTGGAAGTGTGTGTGTGTGTGTGTGTGTGTGTGTGTGTGTGTGTGTGTGTGTGCGTGTGCTGAGTAGGTGGATTGCATATAGCAAAAATGGAATCAAGGAAACTGGTAGGCCAGGAGGAGATGAGGTTGTGTTACAACGTTAAGGTTTTATATCAAAGATAACTAGTGTATGTACTGCTCCCAAAATATTATTGCAGTATTCAAATATTTAAGGAATGATCTGTTTAACATATCACACATTATATCCTTTACTGAATACTGAATGCTAATCTAATAACTAAAAAAAATACAACAAAAAAAAAGACAAATGTGATTCTTAGCAATTTTTGATTGTAGATCCTATCCTATATTTTTTAGAGGGAGCGAATACCCTATAGTATGTGATATCTCTTGAATGGATTATATATGATGTCCTGTATTTCATTTAGCCATGCGTGCAGGGACTGGAACTGTAGGATGGAATAAGGAAAACCCCTCTACGAATCTTTTTAATGCCAACTGGAGGTGCAAGTGATAATCAAGTAATACAGAGCCATGACATGTGAAAATAATAAAAAATATTGAAAATTCTCAGTCTGAAAAATGACTAAACCAAGACAAACGTGCTTTATGAAACTGTGCATTTATAGAAAATTAGCAGAAATGAAACTTACATTTTGCAAGGAAACATCTTATGTAAGGCAGCAGCTCCAGAAATGTTGATTTAAAAAAATATTTTCACACACCAGTAGAAAGAAACACATAAACTCCATTTGTGTTGTAAAAGAGATTCTGGAATTTCTTTTCCGTTTACTTTCATCAGAGCTGCCAAATGGATGTGCCATTGTTGGTTGGCCAAGCTCCTTTATTGTCTTCTTCCTTCAGTTTTTAGCACTACAGATTGTGAGGATTAGCTCAGTTGTATGAGGACACTGAATGATGTTTAAAGTACATGTGTTTGAATCACATATTTTTAAGCCCAGTGGTTTGAAAAACAATTCTTCTTTTCAACTGCAGAAAAAATTTGTTTTGCTGAAGCCTAACTACTTTACTTTTCTCCATTGTGTTGCGAACTTAGAGCTGTTTGCAATTTAGCAAGGGATGGGGGGTAGGGGGTGATCCCCTACATAAAACATTAATATATTTACAGTTTGTGATTCTGAGATTTTTATTTATTTATTTATTTTATTTTACATTTGTTAACCGGGATGGTCCGACTGGATACTTGTCCATTTTCAGCGGAGTCCCGGGGAGAAAAGCTCCAAATTACATATAGAAATTACAAATATTAGGAACATAGCACTTAAGTTATAGGCATTACAAAATAGATAATCCAATAAATTGAGGTTACATACAAGCTGATTGTAGACATAGTACATACATACATCCATGAGGCCTAAGGCATACTTTTCAATTAAAAGCAGTAGTTAAGATAACATATTACCTTGGGTTTAAGAAATTATATTTACTCAAACAATACCTAGAGTAGCTAACATAAAGGATCTCATTGGTTGAATGAGGAGAGATGGACAGGCAGGCGATATGTGGGGTCCTAGTCCGGGATGGTACAGGGACATTTCCAGTGTGATTTGAGGTGGCTTTTATGTTTGTGTTTAAATATGGTTGGTGAAGACTCTAGAGTAATGTCAGCTGGTAGTGAGTTCCAGTTTTTGCCGACAAAGTTGGTGAAGAGGGAGTCGCCTGCAGCATGGTTGGATTTGATTGTAAGTACTAGGAGTTTGGTGGATGAGCGGAGTGTTCAGTTGTTGCTGTAGGGGCAGATCATGTTTCTTAGGGCTGGGGTGGTGTCCGGATGGTGGAGTATTTTATGGGCAACTTTGAGCTGGCTGAGCTGTAGAAGGTGGGGTAGTTCCAGCCAGCCTAGGAGATTCAGGTTCTGGCAGTGGTAGGTACGGTAGGGTGAGCCAGTTGCAAATCTAGCAATGTGGTTGTAGCATGATGACAGTTTTTTAAGATCAGTTTTACTCAGGTGGGAGAAGAGAGGGGAGGCATAGAGAAGGGTAGATAGGAGATGGGAGTGGGCAATTGCAATTCTAGCTGGTGTGGTGAGGAATGATTTGATCCTGTAGAGACTACCAAATTATTTATTGATGGTTTTTATAGTTTGATTGGTGTGTGCATCAAACCTGAGGTTGTTGTCGATCATGATACCCAACAACTTAGTTTGGTTTGCTGGGGAGATGATGGCTCCATTACTAGCTGTTATGTTGAATAGTGGTGAGGAGGTCCTATATGTTAGGGTGAAGAGAAGTAACTTAGTTTTGTTGGGATTTAGTATTAGGCGTTGGTTTAGTAGCCAATTTTCAACCTTGTTGAAGGTGCTCTGGGTTATTGTGGTAAGTTTTGCTGGGGTGGAGGCAGAGCAGATCAAGGTCGAATCATCTGCATATTGAATGCAGGTAGCCTCTGGTATGACTGTGCTAAGTTCATTTATAAAGATGGAGAAAAGAAGGGGACCTAGTATTGAGCCCTGGGGGACTGCAAGTCTGATGGAGAGGTGTGAGGAGACTTTTCCCTGTCACAGTACAGCCTGTTGCCTGCCTTGTAGGTAGGACTCAAACCACTGGAGGGCCTGTTTGTTTAAGTTATAGGCCTCCAGGCTATTCATTAGCATTTTGTGATCCACCATGTCAAAGACCTTGGACAGGTCTAGAAAGAGAGCAGAGGACAGTTTGTTATTGTTACGATTGTGGTTTATAGTGTTTGAGAAAGAGAGGAGGGCTGTTGTAGTGCTGTGATTAGGCCTAAAGCCATGTTGCAAGTTGGATAGAAGTTTGTTCTGCGTGAGATATTTCATGAGTTGAATATGAACACATTTTTCCATGATTTTAACTAGTGGTGACAAAATGGCTATGGGCCTGTAGCTAGACAGTTCAGTGGAACTGCCCCCTTTGTGAAGTGGTATGACATGTGAGATTTTCCATATGTCGGGGATAATGGCTTCTGATATGGATCGGTTAATAAGGACAGAGATGGGGTATGCAATTGCATCTGCAGCCTTTTGTAAGTAGTCTGCTGGGAGGAGGTTGGCAGCCAGGGTGGTGTGACTTAGTTTCCTAAGTAGGGTCTTAATGAGTTGAGTGGGGACTGGTTGGAGACTGAAGGGAGTTATAGCTTTGGAATTGGTTGTGTTAGGATTAGAACCAGTGGGTGTGAGTTGGTTTGCTAAAGTTTGGATGGTTTCAGTGAAGAAGGTGTTAAAGGAGTTGGCAATGTATTCTGGGGGCTTTTGATTAGTGGCAGATGGGCTTGGGGTGGTGGTTTGTCCTGGGTGGAGGAGTCGGTTTATTCCCTTCCAGAATTTCTGAGGTTTAGTTTTGTGTACTTGTTGTAGGTGGTAGTAGTATTTCTTTTTATCAATAGTTACAGATTTTTTTGCATCATTTCTTAGTTGCCTAAATAATAGTTGGTCAGGTTGGGTTTTAGTAGTCCTGTAGGTGTCCCATGCTTTATTTCTTAATGCAAATTTGGCCCTAGTTTCTTTAGTGAGCTAAAGTGCAGTATTGACATTGGTTCTACTAGTACGACTGGGGGCATGAAGGTTGAGAATAGCCAGGAATCTGGAGTTGAAGTAAATGACTGCTTCATCTAGCGGGAGGCTTTTTAGGGCAGACCAGTTGCATGCCTTTAGTTCCTTGTAAAATTTTTGGGGATCAAAGTTTTTTTTGCTTCTTATAGTTCTATAGGTGGGCTGATCATAGCAGTTAATCTTAAGCTTGAGTATATATGTGAGGCAGTGATCACTTAGGTCATCTGGTACGGTGCCTGCCATATAGAGATGCGGAGAGTTATTGATGAGTATCCAGTCCAGGGTACTAGCTTTGTCTTGTGATTTGCTTACCTAGTGGGTGCAGTTATGGTTTGGGTAAATCCTTGGAGGTTTACATGGGTTGTTGGGGACTGAGAGGAGCAGGCTTTCCAGTCAATGTTGAAGTCCCCGAGGATTATGGTTTCCTGTGGCTGGTTGTTGTTGAGCCAGGTTAGGAACTCCTCAAGGGTGTCTGTGTTCTTCCATGGGGGAATGTAGACACAGACAATGTTTATGCTTTTATGGTTGCTAATATGTAGCTTTGTGATAATGATTTCAGCGTTGTTGAAGAGGGGGGGTTGTAGGTTGGCTATGGTGACAGATAAGGTGGACTTGTAGACTATTGCTACCCCTCCGCCCTTTTTTTGGGTGCGATCAAGTCTATGCATGTTGTACCCAGGCAGCAGGACTTCATTGTCCTTAGTGGCAGGTTTTAGCCATGTTTCTATGAGGCAGAGTATATCAGGTGAATATACTGCCAGGAGGGCATGTAGGTGCTGGAGTTTGCTATTTATGCTCCTGATGTTCAGATGGCAGGCCAGCAGGGAGTCTGAGGGTCTATGTGAGGGGTCTATATTGGTTGGTGAGTTGGTGGAGTGAATAGAGGTAGTAGTAGTGGTTGGACCTGGGTTTGGGTGGATGTCACCATCCATGGTGAGGTTGTTTTTTAGCCTAGATATGAGTTTCCAGATCCTGAGTAGAGTACTATGATAGTACCTTGGTTTGGAGCGGATGTATTTTGGCCTGATTGGGACATAATTGGGTGGGTTGAGAATCTGAGAGGGGAGAAGTTGAGGAATGTTGTGTGTAAGTGAAGGAGTTGAGGTCTGGAATCTGGGGTAGTGAAAGCCAAGGTATTTAGTGTTCTCATAGGAGGAGAGTAGATGTGGGATGATTAGCAGGGATGGCAGAAAGGTTAGCAATAAAGGTGTGGAGATAGACATAGCAGTTAGGTTAAGATTTGGTACTAGTATGAGAGTGGTGGAGGGGAGGGAGACTAGTATTGGCAGATGGGGTAGGTTGAGGTTGTAGTACAGGTTGTAGGTGATTGGTTGTAGAAGAATTGGGAGTGGCCAGGGAGATATAAATTAAGCAATAGTAGGGGTGGGTGGAATTTGGGGGCAGGATGGGGTGTGGAGCGAGCCCGAGCAAAGCGAGGGCGAGCGGAGCGGGGCTTAACCAGTTTTCCAATTTACCAGTGATTGGAGGTTGCAAGGTGGGTGTACTATTACTTCCAATAGGTCTTTTAGACAGGTTTTAAGTTCAAAATTATCTTTAGTTTAATAGGCCCTTTTAAGCAGGTTGTAAGTTTTAAATTACCCTTAATTTACTGTTTTACAGGAGGGTTAGCTGCAAGATAGTCACTAGATGAATTTAAAACACTAGCGACTGAGGGTTTTTGTTTTTATGGCTAAGCAGTTTACAATAGGGCTTTTTGAGGGAAATTCCAGTGCCGGACCCAGCTACAGTTCATTTAAAACATCAGTTAAGAGTTAGGGTTATTACCCTTTTAACTTTCAATGCAGGGCGAGCGGAGCGAGGCTTAACCAGTTTTCCAATTTGCCAGTGACTGGAGGTTGCAAGGTGGGTGTACTATTACTTCCAATAGGTCTTTTAGGCAAGCTTTAAGTTCAAAATTATCTTTAGTTTAATAGGCCCTTTTAGGCAGGTTGTAAGTTTTAAATTAGCCTTAATTTACTGTTTTGCAGGAGGGTTAGCTGCAAGGTAGTCACTAGATGAATTTAAAACACTAGCGACTGAGGGTTTTTGTTTTTATGGCTAAGCAGTTTACAATAGGGCTTTTTGAGGGAAATTCCAGTACCGGACCCAGCTACAGTTCATTTAAAACATCAGTTAAGAGTTAGGGTTATTACCCTTTTAACTTTCAGTGCAGGGTTTGGTGGTCCCGGTCCGTGTGCTTCACTGCTCGCCCTGTTTAGTTCTTTAAGCTGGCGGAGCTTGCTAGGTACTGTTAGCAGGGGAGTGACCTGTGGGGATAGATTTGTAACAGTTACCAGCAGGCAGCAGTGTTGCAAGTACACAGTTCTCGTACCTTTAGTTAAGTAGGGTCCCCTTGTATAGATATAGTCAAATTTCAGTAGACAGTTATAATATTAAAAACATATTGCTTTACAGCTTGCGCGCCTAAATATCTGCTAATAAATAAATTCTCACACTTTGTAAATAGCAAACAGGAGTTATCTAAACAGACTGTAGGTATTCCTGGTTACAGCGTGCTATGCTGCGACCTTTGAGCCATAATTATCCAATGTAATCACATACAACAGCGCGGTAATTTAAATAGTGGTGTACAATTCAAGCACTGTCATTATCTTTACTCTAGTATATAGCGGCCTTATTTTAACAACAAATACAGAGCCATGAGGTAGTTTAAACAGCTAAGTACAAGCTTAAAAAACACTACAATGTCTAACGCTAGTCTATACCACTCGTAGGTATCAAATTAAGTACACAGTAAAGATCTGTTCATTACTCCCTATAGCAGCAGTAGTTTCAAAAAAATTAAGCAATATTACGAGATATGGTACAGGTTATAAGATATTTACAAGATATTTACAAACCGTGTTAATAGCAGGCAACTGGCTAGGTCCTGGGGCACTAGAGCTTTGAAAAATGGTGGTTAATGTGGGAGGGATATGTAACCTCTGTTCAGTGGCTTAACCAGTTTTCCAATTTGCCAGTGATTGGAGGTTGCAAGGTGGGTGTATTATTACTTCCAATAGGTCTTTTAGGCAAGTTTATGATGATAACTACATGTTTTAAGAAATAGTTTGTCATTTCTTTGTTTCAGGACTTGCTGAACATGTTAACTACTCACAGAAACCAATGAGGCATGAAGGGCTACCGGCACCCAGAACGTCCAAAATATACCGTTTGCTTCTGTGTGCTGTTCTGGGAACTTGCACTGCTCTTTTGTCTGCTGTTCTGTCCATGTACATAGGGAGGCATATGTCATATATGTCATGGTATACGCTTATTAGAAATAATTTAATTATTTTATACAATGATTTGTGCCAGTGCTTATTTGTAATTGGTTGATTTTTCACGAATACTTTACTAAATGTTTTCCTCCTTTTCCAGAATGTCTGATTGGCTAAGCATCACTTTTTTAAACCTGTTATTATTTCTGGGGGGGGGTTAACTGTGAAAAGGTATACTGACCCTCAAAAAATGCACTGTCTGGGATTCGGGGACTATACCTGTGAGGGAATGCACCTACTTTCCGTAAACTGGCATACAATTCAAAAATCACCCCTCATCATATCTCTCAAGTGTTACTGATTTTGCAGAATGTCCATGTTATTTACCTCAAATTTTTCCTGTCCCAAGTATAATAGGCCATAGGGCTCTTTTTTCTACTTGAGTATTTGCCTCCTTCCCCTGTAACTTAAGTAAACTGACTCTTACATTAAGAGCTATAATACTTACCTTATAGCTTTAGGACACCTTAGAAAAATTTGTAAACTGCAATAGCCCCGCTACTTTCGCCCTCGCTACGCTTGGGCTCTCTTCGCAGCTCTCCCTGCCCCCAATTCCCTCCCACCCCAGTACTTCTAAATTTAAAGTATTATAGCCACTCCCCCACTTTCTAGATCATATCTGCTTTCATCTGGGATAATTCCTCCCACCCCCATTCTTCTACCAACATTTTAATAGCACCTATTAGCTTTCATCTGGCATTCTTCCATCCCCCTTCCAGTACCTTTACCTCACCACTCTATCTTCTGGTGTTGCATCACCAGGTAAAACAGTTCCTTAACTCACTAGCTGAATCACAAATAATGATATACTCCTCTTTACTACCCCTCTTGTTCACACCTTACCTCCTTACCTTGTATGAAATCCAGTTTCTCACAGGATTTCAGGTCCCGAAAGGCCATACTATCACCCCAGCTGTAAATCCTCCCACCTTCAACCATACTTACAGTACCAGGTCCTATCCAACATCTTGTTCAGTCTATCAACATCTCAACCCCAGGCACATTAGCTCTAGATCCAAAACCTACCACAAACTAATAAACAAATTTCTGAAGTTCATCACCAAGTATAGACTTAACCTAATACTTGGTGGTGGTATTCACCCCAACCCTGGCCCACCCACTTCAGATACACATACCCCCTCTACTTGCAATCTAAGCTACAAACCTACAATTAATAGGCCAACTAACTCTTTCCTAGCCTGTCATCTCAATATTAGAAGCATTAATAACAAGGTACATGAATTGCATGCACTTCTGGATGTCCACTCCCCTGAGATTCTCTGTTTATCTGAAATCTGGTTAAAACCTAACACTACAGACAATGAAGTGTTACCACCTGGGTACAACATACACAGGCTGGACCGTGCTTCCAGGAAGGGGGATGGGGTAGCTGTACTCTATAAATCTGTGTTGAATGTCACCATAGATGTAATACAACCACCTCATATTAATAACTCAGAGATTCTTGCCACCAAATTGCAACTTAATAAAAATAAATGCATTAATTTAATTTGTATGTACATTCCCCCAGGTAACAATATATCTACACTTGAAGATATCCTGCACTGGCTATCATGTCACTACCCTCAAGAAACCCTACTACTTGGAGACTTTAACATAGACTGGGGCACCTGTCCTTCAGAATCCCCAACCACCCATATTAACCTGCATGCATTTACACAAATCATATCCACCCCTACCAGGATAGGTAAACCCAACCAAAAAGAAAGCATACTTGACTGGGTACTGATAAATAGTCACCCCCAACTGTACACCTCTGGTACCCTCCCTGATGGCCTAAGCGATCACCTTCTCACATATGTAATTAAGCACAAAGCCATTAATTCCCAACAACCCTTACTCAGAATGGTTAGAAACAATAAAAACTTTGACCCTGCCAAATTCCAACAAGAACTGAACTCATGTAATTGGTTTATTCTAAAACACCTCCCCTTAGAGGAAGCAGTAGCATACTTTAACAACAAATTCCTTGAGATCCTTGATGTACATGCACCTGTTCGTTCAAAGAGAACCAAGGCAAAAACTGCGCCATGGCTTTCTAAAGAGTCTAAACTCAAAATTACCCTTAGAAACAAAGCATGGGCTTTATGGCGTTCTTCTAAAGACCTCCAAGATCACATTAAATACAGGCAATCCAGGAACGAAACTAAAAAATCCATTTTAAAGGACAAAAAACAATACTACTGTAATTTACAGACAGTAAATCAAAATAACCCTTCACAAGTTTTGGGCAGGTTTAAATAATCTACTACATCCTGGACAAACGTCAACCCCAATCCCTGCTGCTACTATTGATAAAACCCTGAAGATGTTTCTGACAGTTTTAACCGATTCTTTACTGAGACAATTCAAGCCCTAGCTAGCCAACTACCTCCTAGCTCCCCTGGTCCTGAAAGTACCACCCCTAGAAACCTACTCGCATTCAGCCTCCAACCAGTTGCCACTTCACTTAACTGTACCTTGATCAAAAAATTAAAACCCACTACACTTTCTGCTGATCAACTCACTGCCGAGTACCTACAAAAATCAGCTGATGCTATTGCTTACCCTGTTTCAATACTAATCAATCGAACCATAGTAGAAGCTAAAATTCCCACCATCTGGAAAATATCCTATGTAATCCAACTTCACAAAGGAGGCAGCTCTACTGAATTCTCTAATTATAGGCCAATAGCTATACTCTCTCCACTTGCAAAGATTATGGAAAAATGTATTCATAGACAACTCATGCACCACCTAATCAAGAATCACTTTATGGCAGACACTCAGCATGGCTTCCATCCTCATCACAACACTACTTCAGCCCTCCTAGCCTTTACCAACACCATAAACCATAATCACAACAATAATTATATATCTTCAGCCCTCTTCTTGGACCTTTCCAAGGCATTTCATATGGCTGATCACCAACTTTTTATCCACACCCTGCAAACATTCTGTCTAGATACTAGAGCCCTTCAGTTGTTTCAATACTACCTGAATGGTCGACAGCAGGCTGTCCTTTGGCAGAACAAACTCTCTAATCTTCTATCTAACACCCTTGGAGTATCACAAGGCTCTATACTAGGGTCTCTGCTGTTCTTCATCTTCATTAACGACCTTTATACTGTCATCCCAAAAGTCAGCTGTATCCAATATGCTGATGACTCTACTCTGATTTGCTCAGCCACATCTCCAATAGAGTTATGGTCAGCTACCTGGGCCACCTTTAATACAATAGAAAACTGGCTTTCTGAACGTCATCTGATCCTAAATCCCAAAAAAAACTAAAATGTTGTTATTTTCACCAACACGTAGATCTACCGCTTTCAACTTTACCATAAATTCAAATGATGGCACAATAATCTCCCCTGACCCCTCTACAAAACTCTTAGGTGTCATCATAGATAATAATCTAAAATTTGACCTACATGTTAACCAAACTATCAAAACCATCAATAAAAACTAGGGTCACTTTACAGAATAAAAGCCTTCCTAACCCCTCCAGCTAAAATTGCCATAGCTTGCTCTCACCTTCTTTCAGCCCTTCTGTATGCATCCCCTCTACTCTCAAATTTAAACAAGACTGTCCGAAACAAACTCTCAATTTGCTACAACCACATTGCCAGGTTTGCCACTGGGCTGCCTTTTAGGACACATCATTGCATCAATCTAAATCGGCTTGGGTGGCTTGAACTACCCAGCCTAATCCAGTATAACCAACTGATCATGGCCTATAAAATCCTCTATAATCCGGACAATACTCCTGCACTTAAAAATATTATCACCCCCTATAACAATCCTAGACTGCTTCGATCCTCTAACAAACTACTAATTCAGACTAGCAAAATTAATGACACAGCCGGTGACTCTCTCTTTGCAAACTCTGTAAGTAGACCCTGGAACTCTCTTCCAGCGGATATTACCTTACTTTCTACCTTAGGTCAATTTAAAACTAGACTCAAACAACATTGCAATTAGCTGGCTATGTCAATGTATCAAGCCTAAACTCTCTCTAGAATGTGTAAAAATCTGTTAACCAGTTTACTGTTTAATTTAATTTAATCCTGATTTACGCTCGGGATTAACTCTAACCTGTGGAACTTGTTTAACTTGCCTAGATCGCGGTGGTGGTGCTGCGGTAGCGTTGTCGCCTCACAGTAAGACGTTGTCCTGTTCGATTCTCAGCTAAAGTGTCTTCTGTGTGGAGACATGCATGAATGGGCATGCCTTCGTTGAAGGTTGTGCATCAGGGCTGGCAACTCAGCACGTAAAAATCTACTGCCAATCACTAGCAGACCGGAGTTCCGCTGTGGCGAACCCTAACCGGGAAAAGCCAAAAGACACAACAACAACTTATGCAATCACTGTAAATAGTCTGTTTGTAATATGTAATGCAAGTATTATGTAATGCTGTATCTGCTTACCCTTGGAGCTTTTCTCCCCAGGCCTCCGCTGAAAATGGACATGCATCCAATCGGACTATCCCAGTCAACAATTGTAAAATAAAATAAAATAAAAATAAAACTAATATTTGGTTTTCTGGTAAGTCACCAAAGACTGATGCCAGACATTAGAGCTTCATGCTTCTAATTGTTCTGAAAATCTATTTAGCTGCAAAATCTGTTCTATTATGCTTTTTGAGTGAATTAGAGTAATAGTTAAAAATTTTGGGCCTATGTCCCTCATTATCTTTGTCTTTGACTAGTTTTCTTGAGCAAAAAAGTTGAGTGGTATACCTCTTATTCTGTTCTAAATCTTTCTCCCTATTTTATTACTGATGTGTGCTTTGATAACTGCCATAACTCCTGATCTGACACCCACTCTCCATTCCTGCTGCTGCAGACTTCTGCCACTTACTAGTGCTTTTTTGGGATTTTGTCTGCAGCACTTTCAAACATAATTACCTTATTTGCAGAAGCGTTTATTTCAGGAGTTGGACTGGATTAATCTGATTTCTTTCTGGGAGTAACAACGTGACCTGAATGGCACAATGTCACTTTTATTAAATCTGAGATGCAGGTGACCCCCAGACTGCTGGTTGAATAGCACCTACTAGCAGGAGTGGATGGGTTGGGGTAGGAAGTGAAAATCTTGGAGGAACTTGAAAGAGGAAGTCAGAAAAGAAGTTGTATTCTGATCAGACAACCAGTTTACAAATATTCTCCAATTGCTCAGCATCACTGCCATCAGCCAATCAGGAAAAACCTTTGTAATAAGCCTCACACAGCTTTTTGATTGGATGATGATGATTTAAGCCATTTGAAGTAAGCAATGTCATAACTGAGCAACCAGGTCAAATCCAGGGTGCTGAATGTCTTCAGCTGAGAGAAGGGGTCAAGGCTGACAAAATGGTGTTTACTGTTAATAACTGTTGAGCTGACATGTTCTTCTCAGGGTTGCCACCCTTTCAGATGCCCAAAAGCTGGATATTTTGTTTTACTGAAATACAAGACTTGAGTGCAGTTGCCGTTTTACATGTGCTTTTTTTTTTAAGAGAACAACTGCCAGATATTGTCTGTGAAAAGGACAGGTGAAAGCCCAATATCTACTTCTTGTCTACTTCCTTTTATTGAAGTTACATAGACAAGTCTTAATTTTCCTTTACTATTTTCATTGCAACAACTATTTTTAGCTTGGCTAGCTGACCAGGCACTTTGTGTTTGGGAGTATCAGTAAAGCAGTCTCTCAAAATGTTAGTAATATCTCATCACAGTATGTCATTAAAAGAGAATTCCTAACACTACAGTACAGTTAGTTTTTGCTGACTAAAAGTTTCACATGAGTCAATGTATTTAAACGTATTGGAAACACTCACCATCCAACCCAATACCATATTCATGGGCGACTTTAATTACCCCACTATTAACTGGGAATCCTATATGACACCAAACGTACAGCCACAGAGATTCCTGGATTTTGTAAACACCCAGGACCAGATTGTCAATACACCAACCATGGGTGAAACCATACTGGATCTAGTCTTCACTAATATGGCAGAGTGCTGCACACTCCCCTAGTGTAATGTCTTCTCTGGTAAGGTCAGACCACAGGATGGTCTCCTTTGAAGTAAAAATAAAACCTGGACCCGGAGCTAATCCTGAAATATTCAGCAACTACTCTAAAGCTAACTTCCTGCTATTAAGTGATAACCTGCCAAAATCTGAAGCCCCATAAACCCAGAGAACACTGCTCCCTATACAGAATTGTTCACAGAATCCCTATACAAGCATGTTAATTATTGCACAGAGGCAGCTGTACCCATCAGGAAGAAGTACAGAACTAACTCAAAAAACAAGCCACCTTGGTGGAATCACAAAATCAATAGTCTGCATAACAGAAGGAAGAAAATCATGGCAAAAATTAAAAGATGAAGTACCCAGCAGGATAAAAGCACTCTCATTAAACTAAATAAATAACTCAGAGGACAAATAAAGTCTATCAAAGCAAATATGAGGTACATATGTCCTCCTAGGCCAAGGATGACTACAAGGCATTCTTTAGCTATGTCTGCCACCTCAAAAGCAATACACAATTGTGTGTAGAGCTCATTGAAAGTTGAGCCATCTATACTGAGCCAGAAGATATAGCAAACCTACTGGCTGACAAATTCAACTCCAACTTTACCCCTCTCTCCCCCTCAATCTTCCCTCAGGAAATGCCATCAAATATAACTCCCCCTGCTATCACTATGGAACAGGTCCTTAATTCTCTGTCAAAGGCCAAGAACAATGCATCAATGGGCCTAGACAATATCCCAGGATGTCTTCTAAATAGCATGAAACATGACCTACCAGGCCTCTGGAATTGCTATTTAACCGTAGCCTCCAAACAGGCTTCATGCCTCTTGAATGGAAAACAGTCATCCCTCTGCACAAAGGTGGGCCATCTACAGACCCTGGAAACTACAGACGCATAAGTCTCACTAGTCTCATATGCAAAGCCATGGAAAGAATTATCATAGAAAAGATCAGTAATGATATAGTACACCCCCAGACACTGGAACCAACCCAGTTTGGTTTCATCAAGGGCAGGTCATGCCTACTCAACTGGTGGACTTCTTTGAGAAGGTCACCAAAGCAATGGATAAGGGCAAAATGGTTCACACTGCCTACTTTGACCTGGCCAAGGCATTTGACACAATATCTCACTCGGGCATTGTTTGCAAACTCATGAGGTTAGGTACAAAACCCTATGTCACCCAGTGGATAGACAACTGGCTCACAGGCAGGACCCAGGAAGTTAAAACTGGGGAGTTCAACTCTACAAAGAGGCCACTCACAAGTGAAGTCCCTCAGAGATCAGTCCTTGGACAACTCCTCTTTGGCATTTATTTCTCTGAAGTCAAGGCCAATGTCAATGGTCTCTGGTTGACTAAATCTGCAGATTATTGCAAATTAGGAGCTGTCAATCCATCCCACACCATCACAGATGTTCTCCAGGAAGAGCTGACACAGACAAAGAACTAGTGTTAGAACCAGGGAGAAAAGCTAAATGCCAAAAAATGCATAATAGTATCCTTTAGGAAGTCATCCACCCCTGCTATTTATCTTATTGACAACACACCCCTTAGAGATGACCCAGTAGTCAGGGACTTGGGGACACACGTAGGCAATAATCTAGCCTTTGACCATCATGTGTCTACAGTAGTGAGGAAATCATTCTATGTTTCTCAAATTATAAAAAAAAGGTATAGCATCTAGGTCCAAGGTAGTCAGTGTCCACTTTATTCAGCATTCATCACACCTATCATTGAATACAATGCCCCCTTTGGTATGTACCTAACCAGGCATATCTAGCAAATGGAATGTCCACAGAGGTTCCTCACTAAAAGAATACAGGGCATAAGTAAAATGTCCTGTGCAGACTGCCTCAAGGTCTTATCCCTGTATTCTGTCTCTTATATGCTTTTGAGGGGAGCTCTATGCCTGGCATTCAGGGCATTGTTAGACCCCAATCTGATGGACCTCCTGCATATCAGCAAAACAAACAGCACCAGAATGATCCATTCTAAAAACTTAAAACCTTGCCTGTGATATAAACAGGACCTGCTGAAGAGACAGGTAGGTATCCCAGAGACTACCCCATCTCTGGAACAGGCTCCCTATCCATGTGAAGCAGAATTCCTCCCTAATCCAATTCAAGAGTAACTTGGACAACTGGGGAACAGGAAATTCATCCCTGGTTTGGCACATATGTCTCTAATAGACACAGGCAACCTGTAAATGGTTCATCTCCCAGGCCCCTGCTTACACTTATCAAGGGTATCAGAACTGATTTGGAATTTCATTTTATTTTAACTGGTGATGGAACTTTGCCTTAATCTGCTATGAAGAGTGCCCTTATTAGCTTTAGATACAGGGTGCTGGGTTACAGTATGTGGCTTCATGGGATATTGCTAACATACTTAATCTGCTTTGAAGAGTACCCTTATTAGCTTTAGATACAGGGTGCTGGGTTACAGTATGTGCTTCATGGGATATTGCTAACATACTTAATCTGCTATGAAGAGTGCCCTTATTAGCTTTAGATACAGGGCGCTGGGTTACAGTATGTGCTTCATGGGATATTGCTAACATACTTAATCTGCTATGAAGAGTGCCCTTATTAGCTTTAGATACAGGGTGCTGGGTTACAGTATGTGCTTCATGAGATATTGCTAACATACTTAATCTGCTATGAGGAGTGCCCTTATTAGCTTTAGATACAGGGTGCTGGGTTACAGTATGTGCTTCATGGGATATTGCTAACATACTTAATCTGCTATGAAGAGTGCCCTTATTAGCTTTAGATACAGGGCGCTGGGTTACAGTATGTGCTTCATGGGATATTGCTAACATACTTAATCTGCTTTGAAGAGTGCCCTTATTAACTTTAGATACAGGGTGCTGGGTTACAGTATGTGCTTCATGGGATATTGCTAACATACTTAATCTGCTATGAAGAGTGCCCTTATTAGCTTTAGATACAGGGTGCTGGGTTACAGTATGTGCTTCATGGGATATTGCTAACATACTTAATCTGCTATGAAGAGTGCCCTTATTAGCTTTAGATACAGGGCGCTGGGTTACAGTATGTGCTTCATGGGATATTGCTAACATACTTAATCTGCTATGAAGAGTGCCCTTATTAGCTTTAGATACAGTGTGCTGGGTTACAATATGTGCTTCATGGGATATTGCTAACATACTTAATCTGCTATGAAGAGTGCCCTTATTAGCTTTAGATACAGGGCGCTGGGTTACAGCATGTGCTTCATGGGATATTGCTAACATACTTAATCCGCTATGAAGAGTGCCCTTATTAGCTTTAGATACAGGGCGCTGGGTTACAGTATGTGCTTCATGGGATATTGCTAACATACTTAATCTGCTATGAAGAGTGCCCTTATTAGCTTTAGATACAGTGTGCTGGGTTACAGTATGTGCTTCATGGGATATTGCTAACATACTTAATCTGCTATGAAGAGTGCCCTTATTAGTTTTAGATACAGGGTGCTGGGTTACAGTATGTGCTTCATGGGATATTGCTAACATACTTAATCTGCTATGAAGAGTGCCCTGATTAGCTTTAGATACAGGGTGCAGGGTTACAGTATGTGCTTCATGGGATATTGCTAACATACTTAATCTGCTATGAAGAGTGCCCTTATTAGCTTTAGATACAGGGCGCTAGGTTACAGTATGTGCTTCATTGGATATTGCTAACATACTTAATCTGCTATGAAGAGTGCTCTTATTAGCTTTAGATACAGGGTGCTGGGTTACAGTATGTGCTTCATGGGATATTGCTAACATACTTAATCTGCTTTGAAGAGTGCCCTTATTAGCTTTAGATACAGGGTGCTGGGTTACAGTATGTGGCTTCATGGGATATTGCTAACATACTTAATCTGCTTTGAAGAGTGCCCTTATTAGCTTTAGATACAGGGCGCTGGGTTACAGTATGTGGCTTCATGGGATATTGCTAACATAGTTAATCTGCTTTGAAGAGTGCCCTTATTAGCTTTAGATACAGGGCGCTGGGTTACAGTATGTGGCTTCATGGGATATTGCTAACATACTTAATCTGCTTTGAAGAGTGCCCTTATTAGCTTTAGATACAGGGCGCAGGGTTACAGTATGTGGCTTCATGGGATATTGCTAACATACTTAATCTGCTGTGAAGAGTGCCCTTATTAGCTTTAGATACAGGGCGCTGGGTTACAGTACGTGCTTCATGGGATATTGCTGACATAATTTCCTAAACTGGATCTTCCCACCATTTTCTTTGTTTGTCGCGGCTATACATGGCAATATCTGTGTATTACAGCTATTACTAGCATTATACCTCTTCACAGCTGTTAAAGTCTTGAAACATTTCCCTACTTTAGAAACAATAAAGTAGCATCCAAACAACTATTACTAAAGATTTCCCTTAATACAGTACAGCTTTGGTGTTCTGAAGAAACTTTAATAGTTGTTGATGCTCATCATATTGATTCCTGCTGCAGTAGTTTTAGTTATGTGGGTTATATTCTGCATAGGAAAGTACAGCCGACCAGCTTCCAAAGCTACAAGGCACTTTCCATGCACCCAAACCATCAGTCACTTTGATATGAGTTAACTAAAAAGACAGGTTTGGGTGCCAAGCCCTTCAAAGCTTTTCTGCTGCTAAAGAATAAACTCTTCTGGGGCTTTCGAGGATCAACTGTCAGTTTGTAATGTTCCTTTGCTAGTCAGATAAGTTATCTTTGGGGAAAAAAACTTCTATTTAAAAAAGAATGTTTGTTTAGTAACACTTTCCTACTCAGGAAAGTTATTTTAAAGCTAGGAGCTTGTGTTTTAACTCACTATCAAGAAACTGTATTGTACTTTTAAATGAGAACGTACTTTTCCTGTCAGTTTAAAAGTTGTTTAAAGTAATTGAAAAACATTTTTGTTCTGTAGAGAAGTTGTGTTTAATTTACTTTTGAGGTCTGGCAAAGTGTTTAAAGTACTTTTTAATGTTTTTTATGTGAAAAAAGTTACTTTTACAGACCTTTAAGTTTTATTGACTTTTGACTCTTTTTTTTTTTTTTTTTTTTTTTTCCTGGGAAAGAGGCACCATTTCATCTTGGCCATGAAATAATCTGTTTGCCTTTCTTCCAACCTTAAAAAGTAAACATTATTTGCCTCAGCTGCAGGTGGATGACTTTGCTCTGGCCATAAATTGTACCTCAGAAATCTTATCTTTTACCCCGGATCTGTTTGGTGTAGCACCTAAAGCACTATAGACTGGGGGGTAGCCATGACTTTTGTGACTATTGGGGTCCCTTCAATGGGCAAGGGAAAGCTGCTCTTGTTGGTCCTGGGAGAGGAATGTTTTGTCCATCCCTGGGAAAGCTACTGCTTCCATTAATAACTCACTTGACCCCATTTGTCCTGTTAAAAACAGAAAACTAAACATGCATCTACTCCTCCTCAAATTTCCTTAGACAAGAGTAGTTTAATGAGTTTGTCTCATGGGTTAATTCAGGTTATTGATCCTGCATATAAAGTAGTTTCTGATTAAAGAAAGAGGAATACCTCTTTTCCTGAAAAAGTTCATGATTCTGAATCTGGACAGGAAGATGAAGGTACAGATATGGGTTTTTCTCCCCGGCTTTCTGATTCAGACCCAGAGGAAAGCTCAATTTCTGATTCTCTCTTTTGGGGGTTCACTTTCTCTGTAACTATTTCCAGAATGTGTCAGTGTTTTTATTGGGAGAACACTAAAGTTTCTCATTGTCTCAGAAAATATAATGAACCTTTACAGAAGGAATTTCCAGAACCTTCACCCATTCCTCCAGTTCTGTCAGCTTTGGAGGATATGTGTGTGTTACTGCCTGCAATTTTCCTGATAGTCAGACAGCTGCCATTAAAAAGACAGGTAGGATGATAAAGTTCCTCAGACTTTCAAGTTTTTATACATTCTTTCCAAACCTGACCCAGCAGCTATAGCTTTAGTTAATCCTACTGCTGCTAAAAAAATTAGTTAATTTCAATCCTACGCTGTCTGATAAGGATCGGAAGAGTATTAAGTATGTAAAAAGTATACACTTCTGCAACTTTAATTTTCAGAAGTTTGAATTGTCAGGGTCATATGTTAAAGTTTGTTCTGACTAATTGTGAAGGTATCAGAAATGTTTTGTCTGCAGTTGTTTCTTCTTCTTGTGAGGAAAAATATGCTTTAAATAATTTGGTTACTTCTATTCTGCAAATCACTACCCATTGTTTACAGTATGTGTATGACTCAGTTAGTACTTCCTCCAGGGCTACTGGTACTGTTTAATGAGGTTGCTTGGCTGTGTTCTCAGAACCTCCCAGATGATGTTAAAAATGGGATTTTAAATTCTTCTATAGAGAGAGATTTAGTTTTGGAACTTTCTGCTGCAGAGGTGATCAAAAAGTGTCATAAAAGGGATAAGTTGATACAGATAATTTCTAATGATTTTTCAGTCCTCTCTTCCAAATTTTCTAAGGGATTCTTTAACAGCTCATCCAATTTTGGCAAAAAACAAAATAAACAGTTTCAACAAAATGCAAGTAAACTGGCATTTAAGAAGAAATGGCAATAGGGGTCCAAAAAGAGCCCCCTCAAAACCAAGGAGAGCCCAACAAGTCAGAATGACTATTTAAGGAACTTTGTTCCCCTCTCCCCAACTTTGGCAGCCCCAGTTCCATTTCAGAAAGTCTGAATCTCCACTTGTCTCTTTGGCAGCAGAGTTTCAGGCAACTGGGCCCAGAGGATCATTCATCAATGTTAGAGATGGCAGTGAGAGGAAATTCCTACTTTCCTGGTGTAATCACTCATTCACCAGACCAGATTACTTTATTTTCACCTGTCCTTCATAACATGTTGTCCCATGGTGTGCTAGAACCAGTTCCTCCTTCCTAAGTGGAGAAAGGTTGGAGTTCCTCAAGTAGACTTATTTGCCTCCTTGCTAAACAATAAGCTGACAAGATTCTGCTTCAGAACTCTGTGCAAGAAGGCCAGAAAGTCTTTTCTTTTCCTTAGACAGGAATGCTCCTGTATGCTTTTCCACCCTCTCCAATGATATCCAGGGTACTTCTGACGATTCATAAGGAATCCACCAAGATCATTGTAGTGACTATCTTTTGTCCCAAGCAACAGTAGTTCTCCCTTCTTTTGGAAATGGCCAGTGGCAATTAACACAAGCTTTTTCTCAGACTGAATCACAGTTCACACAATAACAAGGGTGTTTGATACACCTCAACCCCTATCAACTTCAGTTGACTGCCTGGATGATAGGGTTTTAATTCCCTTTAGGCACCTGTTTTCTAAGGTTGTGCAGCAGGTACTAATGTAGGCAAGAAGGCCCGCTACTAGAAAATCATATATTAGTAAATGGAAAATGTTTTCTAGTTGGTGCCAAAAACATAACCAACACCCGTTCAGGGCTAGTATTTCTCAGGTTTTACAATATTTGTGTGAGTTACTATCCTATGGCCATTCTTACTATTCTATCAAGATTTATATCAGCCATTTCAGTATGTCTGCCCATAGATCCTCCTCTTTCAACGTGTTCACCTTTCAAAATGCTTTTTTAAGGGGGGTTTGTATAAGAGGACCTCCAAGAAAACTAATAGCTCCTCCTTGGGATCTTAATTTTCTGTAAGAGAAGCTAATACTTGCTCCATTTGAACCAGCTCATCCGGCTGACTTGAGGTTCTTAACATGGAAAACAGTTTTACTGACTGCTCTGACCTCTGAAAACAGGCCGGATTTTATATCCTATGCAGGATATAACCCATATAGCTAAGGCTACTGCAGTAGGGATCATTCGAACATCTATTGTTATGGTAAGTTTACTTACACAACTGTCCTTTCTTTCTATATCTCAAGCTATTCTTCTAGACCCTGAAACATTATACATACTACAGTTTATAGCTAGTGTTAATCTATTTGCATCAAACATGAGAAAACAAGCACCTGGGAATGAAATGGTATTAAGATTGTGTTAATTCTTTACAATATATAATAATATAAGCTTAAAACAAACATCAGTCTCCCAGAATAGCTGATGCTTCAGTAACTCTGGTATCTTGTCTACTCGCAAAGACAATAGATGAGGTAGCAGAGCTACTGAGGTGTTATCTTAATAAATGCTTATTCATTTATCCTGTCTGGCTGCTGTTTGCTTTATATTTGCATAGAATACAGTAGTTTGGCAAAGGTAATTATTATATTAGATAGCAGGCAAAACTAACATTGATACCCTATTGGACAACAAACATTCTCCAATGGGGTATTAATGTACAGTTATTGCCAAGTAAAAGAACATGTCTACTGCTTCATAACTTCTGTGAAATATGGACTGAAAAAAAAAAACTAAAACACGCATATACACCCACATACATACATAAGTACACATTAATGTAAATTAAACAATTGGAGCTAAAGCTCTTTTAATTTGTAATTTTCAGATATTCATGCTGGCGGTTTTAATTCAGCAGTGGGATTCCACTTAAGTAGCCCATCTTCAGGTATATTGTGCAAGAATCACATAAAGTAACAGGAAGAGAATGTTGTTAAGTAGTTGAGCACTTGAGTATGCAGTGGAATTAAGTACTAAAATCTAATGACTACAGTCTGGACCTTGTTTACCCAAATATCATTTTCCTTCATTATGTCACCATCATACATGAAGTTTAATGTCTTTACACAGCTAACTATTTTTTGCAGTACTGACATAATTACGGATTTATTTACTTATTTACTGAAGCTTTTCACTTCTGGAGCATTGCTGATTTGATTGCATAACCACCGAACTTTAACTAAGGCTAATCATTTTTGGTCATGTTCTGATTGCATTTATGTACCTCTGAGTTGTGCAGTAAAAGCCAAATGGAGTCATCCAGCTGTTTATAACTACATTACTTTGAATTACAACCACTTTTAAATAGAAACACATTTAAAGACATTTATTTTCTCTTTTTAGTTCAGATAGTTATTACTAGAAAGAGTACTGTTTATTGTTCAGTGACATAATTTCTCAAAACCAGGCTATATCATTGATGCTAAATGAGTTTATCTGGGAAAACATTGCTTGAGGGTGTTAATTATTGGAAAAGTACAACTGGATGACAAAATTAAAAAATAAGTTCTGTCTGAGTTGTGAATTAGACTGTGACTTTGTTCTGGAGAGATGTGTTTGGTATATATAGAGAATATATATATATATATATATATATATATATATATAGAGAGAGAGAGAGAGAGCGAGAGAGAGAGAGAGAGAAGGTTGTTTCTAGATGATACTACTTTCAGCATAAGTTGGTACTATAGGATCACAAAATCTTATAATAGAAAATTGTAAATAAATAAATAAAGATATAAACAAACAGAAAATATATCAGTTTAATACACTGAAAAAAATTCCATCTTGTATAAACTTGGCAAAATAAAATATTCTGCACATTACAATAAATGCCTTTTTTCCTGATTCTGTCTCAGGGTAGTTGTTCAAAGTCGGTATTTGCAATGCTGCTATAGAACTATGAATATTATAGTATGCTCCATCCCATGTGATATGAACGGCAGATACACAGTAAATATTACAGTATACTCCATCCCATGAGATATGAGTGGCAGATACACAGTGAATATTACAGTATGCTTCATCCCATGTGATATGAATGGCAATACAAAGTAAATATTATAGTATGCTCCATCCCATGAGATATGAATGGCAACTACACAGTGAATATTACAGTATGCTCCATCCCATGAGATATGAGTGGCAGATACATAGTGAATATTACAATATGCTTCATCCCATGTGATATGAATGGCAATAGACAGTAAATATTATAGTATGCTCCATCCCATGAGATATGAATGGCAGCTATACTGTGAATATTACAATATGCTCCATCTCATGTGATACGAATTTCAGATACACAGTGAATATTACAGTATGCTCCATCCCATGAGATATGAATGGCAACTACACTGTGAAAATTACAGTATGCTCCATACCATGAGATATGAGTGGCAGATACATAGTGAATATTACAATATGTTTCATCCCATGTGATATGAATGGCAATAGACAGTAAATATAGTATGCTCCATCCAATGAAATATGAATGGCAGCTATACTGTGAATATTACAGTATGCTCCATCTCATGTGATATGAATGGCAGATACACAGTGAATATTACAGTATGCTCCATCCCATGAGATATGAATGGCAGCTACACGGTGAATATTACAGTATGCTCCATCCCATGTGATATGAATGGCAGATACACAGTGAATGTTACAGTATGCTCCATTCTATGAGATATGAATGGCAGCTACACTGTAAATATTACAGTATGCTCCATCCCATGAGATATGAATGGCAGATACATAGTGAATATTACAGTATTCTCCATCCCATGTGATATGAATGGCAGATACATAGTGGCTATTACAGTATGCTCCATCCCATGTGATATGAATGGCAGATACACAGTGAATATTACAGTATGCTCCATCCCATGAGATATGAATGGCAGATACACAGTGAATATTACAGTATGCTCCATCCCATGAGATATGAATTATCAGATGCACAGTGAATATTACAGTATGTTCCATCCCATGTGATATGAATGGCAGATACACAGTGAATATTACAGTATGCTCCATCCCATGTGATATGAATGGCAGTTACACAGAATTATATGACTAAGTGTGGCATTTCTCCTAACAGAAGTTAAATAAGAATGTGCTATTATCCTTTTGTGATTATATGAATTACAGCACATATATGATGTGATACTCGTAGTCAGTCCTACGAGAACATTAAGGCTGTTTATTTAGAGCTTGTTGCGATAGTCAGTCCTACAGGAAAGTTAACACCGTTTGTTTAGTGTTTGCTGATTAGGGAGAAGATTACTTGTTTTCAGGGTATAAGAAAAAATCTGATATAGCCAGTCATCTCAGAGGATAATGCATTTCATCATTGATGCTGCATATATCCCACAAGTAGCACCAGCTGATGAAATGACAGGTCTGCTTGTTAGTCAACAGGCATTGTGTTTTAATTCAGCACCTGTACTATTAAAAATTAACTGTTAAAGGCAGCACCATTTATATGTACTGTATATATGTGAGTATTAGCATTACTTGAACAGGTTTTAGTCGACTCACAGAATGTCAACTAAAACCTAATGAAGCACAAAACAGTAAAATAAAAAAAAAACGAAACATGGACCTACCCCCTATCCCCCAGGACCCATGTTACAGGAAGTTTCAGAGTTTTGCTGTTTTAAGTTTCTATGGATTTTGGTCGATACTGTGAGTGTCAACCAAAACCATACTCAGAATTTGAGTATAAATATATACTTCCATGGTTGTAGTATACTTTCATTCCAGAATCATAGCAGTATGTGAATAATTACTTCTGCAAAAATACAGAAAAGTGAAAGTGTTTGGCCTGGAGGAATCTCCACGAGTAAACCATTCCTTTAAAAAATGGGACTACAGTTTTACAATCGTCTGCTACCAAGTACTTCTGGTCAGATAAAGGGTTCATCTTTTCTTGTGTTTTGTGTTTATTGGGGCAAACAATAAGCACAGTATTGCATCACATTATAGTAGTAATAATGATTATGATAGTGAAATAAGTAATCAGCTTGTAAATGCATAAGTGAAAATACTTAGAACAATATCTACATCTCTGTATAGTGGCAAGCTAGACTTTTTTGTAACAGTGCACAGTTTGTTTCTATAAGATGTGAAATTAATCACAATGGAAGGGCTTCAGGAGTAGGATAACAGAATGGTTTTATGCTCAGAAACATGCTTTGCAAATGCTGATTTCTTTCTATCTAAACCTGAATGTTTTTACAGTGTTGTAAAATGTACACTGTCCTGAGAAATTATGAGAGGAGTAACCTTGTGTCTATATAGTCACCTAAAAGTTAAGTGCTGTCCCTCTTGCACAGGTAAATGATAGAAATACACTGTGCCTTCTACCAGTGCCAGGAAAAACAGCATATTATTTCTATTTTACCCTGAAAAGTGACAGCAGTCTGTGATGCCCTTTTATGTTCAGCTTATGTGTCAGCAGGTTGGTCTGTTTAGACATGTTTCCATCTTAAATGATGATCACTAATGGCAGTACGTCAGATAATGACATGCGTGTGTGTGTGTGTGTGTGTGTGTGTGTGTGTGTGTGTGTGTGTGTGTGTGTGTATATAAATAAAATTAAACACTTAAAATGAACATACATTTCTTGGAAACTCATTTCATGAAAAAAATTGAATCAAACTCAAACCATAAAACACAAAAATAGCAAAAAACACACTCTCTTCATACCTTTGCATCTGTAAATATACTAACCCTGACATTATGTAACAGAAAGGTTAAGAAGAGACTTCCTCACCTCCACTGTTTAACAGTTGTGCTCTATTACACAAACTAACAAACCCCCTATTTTGCCTCCAACTCTCTGCCTTACTGATCTCATTCCTGGACCCCTGTAACCTTCCTCTCACAGCCTCCTCCTTCACTACGAAATATATTTCCTTTCATTCTCCTTTTTTCCTGTTTGTACTGGCTATTAATACTCATTCTGCACATATTGTGGATCCTACTAATCTAATTTTGCCTTATAGGTATCCATAAAACATTACTCATATATTTGTAATATACCCCTACAAACATGTGTCGCGACATATGTATCAGATAATAAATTAAACAGATTATTTTATCTTGAGAATTTTAGACCACCCTAGGGAATTGCATCTGTAACACTTTTGCATACCAGATCTTCCCATTCTACCAGATCTGCAATTTTTAAAATTCTTTGAAATATTACCATATATGTTAAATCTAGCCCTGCTATCAGGTCTTCAAATGTCTCTCAATAAAGTATGCCAGCCCCAAAATCACCAGCCTAGATAGTAAATCTGAGAATGAACATGCCAGAAGAAAAGCATGTTTAATGTCATATTTTTCTTCTAATTAAATCAAGAAGCAACTTTGCAGTGTGGAGGGTGTGATGTTCACTTCCAGAATTATGTTAAGTACCTAGTTCATTAATAAAAATCGAACTGTAAAATGCTACAAAATAAAAAAATAGAAAATATTAGGTAGTCCACAGCTGAGTTAAAAATGGAATCTCCTTTATTGAAACACACAAACAAGTGATCCTAGTTGAGAATAATGAAAAGCATCAACAAAACATTCCTTATTTATATATAATCAGGTTGTGTGGAGCAAGGGACTGGTTACAGAGGGTGGTTCTGTTAAGAGCAATAAAAGCATTACAGTCATTCCTTTAACCAAGTCCCCTCTCCCTCCTTTAATTACAGACTATATTGCTGACAAGACAGGATTTCAACTTTTCTGGGCAAGCATGATTTTACTGTTGCAACAACAAGCTTTAAATAAAGTACTGATTCATTAGAAACATCTCAAGACCTTCAGAATAAGACCAACCCCCAATCTCACTAGCACACAATATAATGTATTGCAATGAAGCAGACTGGCATAAACATTTATTTAAACTTTTCGGCAAAACAAGGAGTCCGAAATGACACATTAATGCAAAACAGCCTTTTGAATGCATAAAATCAAACAGCTCATGGTTAGGAATGGAACCCCAATCACCCCTCCCCCATGTTTTAATAATTCAGTGATTTTAAAATTCTCAGTCATTGTTAAATTGGGTTACTACCTGTCCTTCTTTGCGAGGCACAGTCCTTCTTTTGGCAGTTGTGTCCTGCTGAAAAAAACTAAAAAATTGCAAATGTCCTGAGATTTTTTGACAAAAAAAGATTTCCTAAGTTTTCTTTAATTGTTGCATAATTCAGTTGTTTTGCATTTGAAACACCTATATACTATAAAAATAGTGTAAGCAGCTTAAATACTAAATGAATAAGCTTTTATTTGGCAAAGAAGTGAGGTTCTGTCCTTTGCATTGGCCATGGGTATGTTTTATACTGCAAAATTTCACATTTCTACAAAAAATGTCCCACTTCGGGCATTTGAAAAGGTGGCAACCCTATTGTTAAATAGGAAACCTATGCAAAATGCAGTCATGCTATTACTTTCTCTCCAAAAACACGTATGAAATGTGCTCTAATAGTATGTAGTTTGGCTGCCTACCAACTCTCTGATACATTAATGAAAGAATAAATCTTAATAATCCTAAATCTGTTAAAATA